>NC_040042.1:399642-565869 GCF_003713205.1 Coffea eugenioides
TTCCACTTGCCACCTGATAAAAGTTGATCGACTGTTTTCACTCTACAAACTGTAGGTTTTCCGTTCTAACATTGCCCTCTTCTGTATTAGATAGCCAATTATCATTCCATATATCCACTGCATTCCCGTCTCCAATCCTCTTCATTATTCCTTTGGCTAGCAATTCTCTTGCACTGGATATACTTTTCCATACCCAACAATCACTGTTCTTCACCTTGCTTTCAAAAAGGTTTCTATCTCTCAAATACCTGGCTCTGATTACTTTGCTCATCTGCAGGTTTGGTTGAATTAAAATCCTCCAACATTGTTTGGCCAGGAGAGCTTCATTAAAGTTTTCTAGGTCCCTGAACCCAAGTCCACCATTTCTTTTAGTTTCAGTGATCTTGTTCCAACTTACCCAGTGCATTCTTTGTCCGTATTCGCCATTTCCCCACCAAAAATTTGCAATTCTTTTACAGATCTCCTTGGAAGCTTGAAGCATGATGGTATTCAAATCTCAGTCTCAGCTTCTAGAAATTATAGAGATTTACAAAAAAGCATCATTAGAGGTTGCTTTTGGTGATTCTACAAGGTTTAAGCAAAGAGTACCAGTACATACAAGGCTTAGAAGTTAGGTGAATTGTGTAGAGCTTTGTCCTTTGCGTGCAAATATTGGACTCTCATTTAATGACTTTGTACTGTAGCATTTGATTTGAATATTGTAATGGGCCACCAGTTGAACAAAGTATATACGCATCTCATTGGATTCAGAGATTTTGTTGGACTCTCGTTAATCATGCGAGTCACTTGGAATGCATCTGGGCTTGTTAAAAATCTGGAATATTGTCAATGGATTTCAGAAAAGTACTGTACAGGAGGAAAAATGTCAATTAGAAACTCAACCTTCGGTTTCTGAAAAAATGTTCATTTTGAGCAATGATTAAATAGAACATACTAAGTTTGGTTAGAAGTTTGCTAGCGGTGTGCAGAGTTTTCTTACCATTTTTCAAGGATTACGGCAATGATCAAATAGAACATACTATGTTTAGTTAGAAGTTTGCTAGTATCGTGCAGAGCTTGGATCCTTTGCACGTGATTGGGGGACTCATATACAAGGACATTACACTTCAGGATGGTGACATGAGCAGCTAAGTATTGCATCTTTAGGGATTCTAAGTTACTTGGGATATATATGTGGGTTTGTTACAAGTTTGAGTACTGGCAATGGAGAAATTCCAGAGATTACGAGAAAGCATATTGTACCAAGGTCCATTTAGGAAATTTATTTTACAAGGTTTAAGGCAAAGAGTAACCAGAACATAGTGGGCTTAGTAAGAAGTATTGAACTCATATGCAATGAGGTTTGCTTAAGCGTTTGATTTGAGTATTCGTGTCGGTGACAAGTTGAACAAAGTATATGGGACATCTTATTGGATTCCAAAATTTTGTTCGACTCTAATTAGCGTAGGTGAGTGACTTGGAATCTATTTGAATTGGAATCTATTTGGACTCTTAACACAGATATATCTCATTTCTGTTCTATTTTTGTTGAATCCAATTTGTCCTGATGCTTATATTGAGATTCTGAAAAGAGAAACTAAGGACTAACCTGACTTGTCAAAGATTTTAAAATTGGCGGCAGAAAATTTCTTTAGTTGTCAACCAGCAACAAATACTCGATTCCTGATTTGAACTTTGATTCTTCACTTGTGACAATATGCATGACCAACCTTCTTCGGTTTGATAAAATACCATTGGCCATCTGAGGATCTAATGTTTAACTGTAGAAGGTTGAGTCATCCCCTATGACACAACATAACTTGCTCAGTACGAACTCCCTTGTCC
The DNA here is from genome assembly GCF_003713205.1 of Coffea eugenioides. Classification (NCBI taxonomy): domain Eukaryota; kingdom Viridiplantae; phylum Streptophyta; class Magnoliopsida; order Gentianales; family Rubiaceae; genus Coffea; species Coffea eugenioides. The sequence goes on from NC_040042.1 coordinate 401,467, forward strand.
GGTTCCCCAACTTCACTTTCATCGTCTTTCTTTTCCTTTTTCCAATTGTTGGTTTTAACAGTATACAGTTTTCCGTTCAACAGGGCTCATAACTCAAAATCTTGTCGTGAGTCAAGAATGAGCAACACATTCCCGAGTCTTATTGAGCTGAGTTTGGATTTAAGAATATGATCTACTGTATGAGATGAATTCCGGCCTATGTTACATGGACCTGGGGGGTGCGAGAGTCCATTATAGGTGCACGTATTGCATCTATGTCGAAGTATCTGATCCTAGTATTTGAAAATGATGGGATCTAGGGATATGTGTTCAAATTCAGATATGGGTGCAGGGATTCGTTTCTTATACTCGTAGGTGCACAATCATTCTAAAATTTATCCACAATCATATTTGAAACTTGTGCTAATAAAAAGTTCAGTTAAATGTGCAGTTAGGTTGAAATAAGAAGGACGTCTATGCATTTATATATAGAGTGTGTATATCTGATTTAGTATCATCGTCCATAAACTGCAATTTAAATAGTACTTTCAGAAATGCAGTACCCGTGAGTCTTGTTTTGGGCTTCTTGCTCTCACAGTCGAAGCTAAGCCATTCATGTATAAACAACAAAATTAGTCTCACTTATTTAATTAGCTAAACAACAACTTTATATAAATCCCAAAAACTCATCTTATTTAATTTGCATGCTGATCATGTCTCACCAGGTAACATTAAAATGAAAACTAGAATTAACCAGGCACGATTCAGTCATGGATTCCACTTCAAGAACAATCTAAGAGCAGGATAATTGACTGCTAATGGGTTTAAAGGGGTATTGATTATCGGCTGCATAATTGAAACTGAAATTGCCGTGTGTAACGCCATAATAGATTGGCTGGCCACCGTTAACGAGGCAAGAGCCGCCGCTGTTTTGGGAGAGGACGTCGGGATTAATCTTTTCAACGCTCTGAAAGCCAGAGCAGGACAGTTTGACTTGGGTTTGAGTGCAAGCGCAACTGTTAAAGATGGTGAGTTTAAACTCCGGTTTGGATTGTACCTTTGCCCCTGTTGGAGCCTGCAATATGATTAGACTTGATAGAGAGCATCCCTGAGCATTTGCAGTGCCTGCAAGTTAAAATAAATTACTACTACCAATTAACAACATAACATATATTATTTATTAATTCCAAAAAAAACACATTATACACATACATATAACTACTGATGAAATGCATGCATCAAAAAACATGTAGTGTATATATGTATATATATATATGTATGTATATAGTTAGCCAAATACATGCATTGTATGTCAAAAGCAGGCCAGCCAAAAGTTTTGAAGTTGATAACACTACTATATATCTCCCACTTAAAAAAAAAAAGATGTTTTGAAGTATAGATTTTAAAGAAAATTTATCAATACACATCTCTAATTTCATTTTTTTTTTTCCAAAAACACAGTGTGCACATGCGTATATGTATATGTATATGTATATATACATTTTCTACGATTCTTTTCGAAATTTGCTGCAGTGGATATAGTGATGCATTTAGAAACTATACCTGCGCTCAATAGACCAAGAAAGAGAGACAAGCAAAGGATCTTGAAAATGGCTGCCATCTTCTTTGTTCTTCTCTCTTTTCAATGATTCTGAATCTTTAAGTGCTACTTTTATCTACATATGCATAAGAGAACTTGGGAATTTATATATGCAAGACTTTCAGATATATATGGAAAAACGAGCATTGGAGGGTAAGAATTAATATGCATGCGAAGGGGAATCCATATATATATATGGGATGATCTATTCTCAGTCAACCAGCTTCAAAGATGTCTGTCTAGTTATCAATGAAACAATTAAGACGCCGAAGATTTTTGCTAAAAAACAAACAAAGAATCTCTCCATGCATATAAACCTGATTATATTTCATTAAATTAGAGATTTTATTAAATCAGCGGTGCATTTGACACAGTGCATCCAGCTGCATTTCCCAATTATTTTTCTTTCTAAAGAAAAATAAACCTGATATTATTTTTTCTTAACGAAAGCACTCGTTAAGGAAGGCACTAGGTGATCGATTTGGTGTTTTCCTTCTTTTCTTTGTATCATAAAGTGACTAAATACATATAGTGGAATTAATGTGATTGCGTGCATTTATATAGCAAATCAGATACAATTGTCAAAAAAATCCTTTAAAAGATGAAGTGTTATAAATGTACCTTTGATTGACATTCCAAAATTCCACTTATTGTGATTTCATATCATTTCTATTTAAAATGTACCAGATTGAGCTGTTTTTAATGTTAAAAGAAGATTCTCATTAACACATTAATTCCCTTGATTTCTGTATTTAAAAGGCAATCACTTTTGGTTTATATTTGATTCTCATTAATTTATTTCCCGGAATGATTTATATCATCATTTAAAGATCTCTTTTCCTTTCCCAACTTTTCCCTATATGCTATATTTTGGACTGGATATTCTTGCCATCACAACACTGGGTGTTGTTGGCCCACCTTATTTTTTTTTTAAACTGCCTTTACAACACCCAGCTCCGTCTTAACAAGCCCAAAATCCAAAGCTACCCATTTGTAGCTGTAGCAATAGATGAATCACCTGCCCATTCTTTTTCTTTAGTCAATCCTAGGATTCTGCTATAGTTATGAAAATTATCTTTATGTCATCTTATTTTGTTGCGCATTAGGGACATTGAAAATAAGGATGTTGGATGTTGATGTTAGTCAAATTAAGCATTCTTATCATATGGATACGAATCAATAAAAAAAAGTTGTTGGGAATGAGTAGTAGTATAATAATGGAACCATCCACCGTGGGGAAGGAACCTGCAGCCTGGACAAATGGATAATGGTAATACCCACACAGTGCCTTCCTTGGTAAGAAATTTGGTTAGGAACTCAAATGCGTAGCAGGTGCCTGATTTCATTGACTGATTGATTGAACCCAAATCAATAACTACACATTCTCTAATCATTTACCATACCATACCCTACATGCGCCCCGGGGTCGGCTCGGCTGGTACTAGGGTTGCCTCGTTAGGTCCCAGGCCGTGTGGTAAATGGTTCTTATATTGACCTCGATCTACTAGCCAGTCTGCAACTGGCATGGCCAATATCACAACATATTTAGCCAGGTGCATGGACTTCTGTGTAGTAGATTATTATGTTGTCATGCATTAGTTACTTCTTTTTTTCTTGCCCCTTTTATCCGGATTATGTCTTTTTCAATACAGTATACAAGTTCTTGTACATGGTTGAACAGCAATCTAACTATCTGAATTGCCGATAACCATCATTTTTATCTGCCTAGCAATTGTAGCTTGCTAGCAATTAAACGTTCGCCTTTTCCGCACCATAGATCAACAACCAATTTCAGGGAGGATAGCCTTAGCATTTTCGAAAACTGTATGCACTCTTTCACTTCTAGTGAAGTTGTGGTAAGAACTATTACGAAATCTCAAGTATGTGGCTGATGGAGTGAGCTATTAGCATATCTATGGAACTGAAAAAAAAAAAAATACATCCTAATTGTTAGCATATCCTACTTGCAGTTTATTTCAAGATGTAATATGCATGCTTGCTTGAATTCTTACATAAAGACAAGGGCCAAACTCGGCTGCATATATGTTAATTAATATGTAACCCAAATTAGGATAATGTTTGATAATCCAACGTTTGACTTCAACATTCGAGCCCTTGAAGGCATGAACACAAATGATTTTTTTTGTTTAAATTTTTTTGGGGAGTTGAAAAAACAGTAGTTTGCTTAGCTCAACTCTACTTTGCCAGTTTGCAACTGGCATGGCCAATATTACAACATATTTAGGTGCATTTCTGTATGTGATCATGCATTAAATGCTTCCTCCTCCTCCTGTTCTCCTTTTTCTTCTTCTGGATTATTCCATTTCAATGCTGGTACAAGTTCTTATGCATAGCTAAACAGCAACCTGCATGCTAGCGATAACCATCTTTTCCTTTTTTTATCTGTAGTAAGTATAACTCAACAGCAATGTTGTTAACTTGTTGGCAATTAAATTTTTCTACTATGCAGAGTTAGGGATGCAACTGAAAAAGTGTGAAAATCAACCGTGATTACTTACCATTTCTTGAAAACACCTCACAAGATTGCCTGTTGACATATATTCAAGAATATTTTTCTGGCATTTGAGGTGTTTTTTGAGGAAAAGGAGTCAAGTGTTAAGGTACATCATATCCAGGCATCTCCTTTCCAAGAATACGAGAATATGCATATTTTCAGAGAATGACAAGAAGAAGGATTAGCCCCAGTGAGAAGTAAGATTTGTGCTTGACATTTAGGGGTTCTTTAGCATCATCCCAATTCCCACGTTATACAGCTGTTTGTAATATCACAGTAGTATGAAAGTGACCAGTGACCACATTGCAATACTCTGAAGCAGCAAATGTTTTTCCCAGGAAGAAAAGAAAATTACAGTGATTGAATCATGTGCATTGATGTACAAGATTTACAGTCAGTGAAACCGATCGGTAGTTTTCGTCTCAAAATGTCGATTCAAGAGCAAATTGGTCACAAAATTGGTTGGGGATGACTGCTGAGGTAGTAAAAGTGGCAAATGGGGGCGCGGCTGGCTGGCGTCTGGCAGAAATGGGTTCCTATCTGGTGGAAGCTCAGAAATCTGGTGGAAGCTCAACAATGGCGGACAACAACCGATGAGAAAGAGAGAGTGTGAGGGATTTCGTCTTGCTCCTCTTGGAAGCTTGGACTGGCATCTAGCTGAGCAAAAGAGAAGAGAGAGTGAACTGGATGTGCAGAGTCTCCCTCCAATTTCTGCCCCTCTTCTCACGGATTTGAATGCCGAAAGTAGGATGTAAAGAACGGAACTTGTTTTTTGGTTTAGCTGAAAGAGATTAAGTACCTTGCATTTGAGAAATGTGAGATGCTTTTTTTTTTTTTTTCTTGAAAAAAAAGTATCCTAGCTCGCATTTGTCTAATGCGAGCTTAAGTAAATTCGTATTTGACAAATGCGAACAACCTCATTTTAGAAACGTCTCCACCAATAGCCTTGCTCATAGAAACTCTTTCTTTTTTTCATAATAATTCAAGAACTTACTCACATTCACGAGTCTTATTGAGCTGAGTTTGGATTCAAGAACATGATCTACTGTTTTTCATACAAATCACTCGACAATATATAACACGGTACACAGATTTAATATCTATACTACCTCTAGCAATGCAATTCTTTTCAGTGGGAGTTACATTCATCACATGCAAGAAGGAAAATGTCAATGTTTGGGCAAGACAATCAATATTCAACTCCTGTATTTAAATTTGCTGAAATCCAAATAATACACAGTGAATTAAAAGGAAGAGTGTATTTAAAGACATCATCATCTGAGTCTGAAGGGAAACTGCAATAAGTGCGTGCGCATATCTTAATGAGAAGGAAACAAACAACACCATCAATTCTCTTCTTCAATTGCAATTGCAGAGCAAATCTGAAGATTAAACAAACATATCACACGTACACAAAAACTCATGCATCCATATTAGCTCTCAAAAATTGAGACTTGACAATCGGTATTGCATCATGGAGTAACTGACATTTAATTTCTTGAATGACTTTGCAAGTGCTTGCAACTCTGGAGTTACCACAGTATACCCCAGTTGACGATTACTTGGAGCTCGAAAACTTTGCATTTTATAATTACCTTTCCTTATACTCGTTTCTCCTCGTAATTTTTTGTTTCACAAATAATTCCAAGGAAGTCCAATTTTCCAAGCAATTTAGGTAAGCATTTTTCTTCTCTGTTACGTACTCTCTGATTGTCCGAATAACTAATACTCCAAAAGGTTAGATACGCAGTAGTGTGTCAATTAAGCTGGTCATCCATCTGATTTTCTGCGGCCGTAGTATATCCATCATATCAGTAGTTCCCATTTTCCAAGAGAAAAAAAAAAAAAGGAAAAGAATTTGAAGGAAAAAAGAGACCTTAGATATTTAAGTATTCATTTTCTGTTACTTGTTTGTTAAACAAGTAACAGATTACGTAATATATAAGCCATTCATATGTATAACAACAACTTTATATAAATCCCAAAAACTCATCTTATTTAATTTGCATCCCGATCATGTCTCACCAGGTAACATTAAAATGAAAACTAGAATTAACCAGGCACGATTCAGTCATGGATTCCACTTCAAGAACAATCTAGGAGCAGGATAATTGACTGCTAATGGGTTTAAAGGGGTATTGATTATCGGCTGCATAATTGAAACTGAAATTGCCGTGTGTAACGCCGTAATAGATCGGCTGGCCACCGTTAACGAGGCAAGAGCCGCCACCGCTTTGAGAGAGGACGGCGGGATTAATCTTTTCAACGCTTTGAAAGCCGGAGCAGGACAGCTTGACTTGGGTCTGAGTGCAAGCGCAACTGTTAAAGATGGTGAGTTTGAACTCCGGCTTGGATTGTACCTTTGCCCCTGTTGGAGCCTGCAATATGATCAGACTTGATAGAGAGCATCCCTGAGCATTTGCAGTGCCTGCAAGTTAAAATAAATTACTACTACCAATTAACAACATAACATATGTTATTTATTAAACTAATGATGAAATGCATGCATCAAAAAACATGTAGTATATATGTAGTAAGCCAAATACATGCATTGTATGTCAAAAACGGACCAGCCAAAAGTTTTGAAGTTGATAACACTACTATTTTATCTCCCACTTGAAAAAAAAAAGAAAATGTTTTCAAGTATAGATTTTAAAGAAAATTTATCAATACACATCTCTAATTTCTTTCTTTTTTTCCCCAAAATTAAACGTGCACCTGCCAAGACACAACGTGCACACGCGTATATGTATATGCACAGTTTCTACGATTCTTTTCGAAATCTGCTACAGTTGATATAGTGATGCATTTAGAAACTATACCTGCGCTCAATAGACCAAGAAAGAGAGCCAAGCAAAGGATCTTGAAAATGGCTGCCATCTTCTTTTTTCTTCTCTTGTTTCAGTGATTCTGAATCTTAATGTGTGCTACTTTTATCTGCATATGCATAAGAGAACTTGGGAATTTATATATGCAAGACTTTTAGATATATATGGAAAAACAAGCATTGGAGGGTAAGAATTAATATGCGTGCGAAGGGGAATCCATATATATGAGATGGTCTATTCACAATCGACCAGGTTTAAAGGTGTCTGTCTGGTTATCAACGAAACAATTAAGACGCCAAAGATTTTTGCTAAAGAACAAACAAAGAATCTCTCCATGCATATAAACCCGATTATATTTCCTTAAATTAGAGATTTTATTCTATCAGCGGTGCATTTGATACATTGCATCCAGCTGCATATCCCAATTATTTTTCTTTTTAAAGAAAAATAAACCCGATATTATTTTTTCTTAACAGAAGCACTCGTTAAGAGATGCACTAGGTGATCGATTTGGTGTTGTCCTTTTTTTCTTTGTATGGTAAAGTGACTAAATACAGATAGTGGAATTAATGTGATTGCGTGCATTTGTATAGCAAATCAGATACAATTGTCAAAAAAATCATTTAAAAGATGGAGAGTTATTAATGTACCTTTGATTGACATCCAAAAATTCCACTTATTGTGATTTCATATCATTTCTATTTGAAATGTCCCAGATTGAGTTGTTTTAAATGTTAAAAGAAGATTCTCATTAACACATTAATTCCCTTGATTTCTGTATTCAAAAGGCAATCACTTTCGATTTATATTTGATTCTCTTTAATTTATTTCCCGCAATGATCTGTATCCTCATTTACAGATCTCTTTTCATTTCCCAACTTTTCCTTACATTCTGATTTCTGACCCAAGTTCTCCCAAATTGGGATGGCAACGGGGGGTCACCCGCCCCGCAGGAGCTAATGTATGGGGGGGTGGGTGGGACGGGGATGGGGGGAATTCCCCCCCCCCCCCCCGCGCTTAAAAATGGGGCGGGGGTGGGGGAGTGTACCCCGCCCCGCCACCCGCTTTAAAAAAATAAATATATAATATATAATTATATATATAATATATAATTGAATTAGTTACAAACTTATGATAATGATATTATTAGTTATATGTATTCTATAATGTCTATTAGTATATATAATATAATTGATATTATTAATTATACTAATAATTATATATGTGTACTAATACAAATTATTAATTGGTTATACTAAATTTACTAATATATTTATACTAAATCCCTAATTACACTTAATACAATAACATTTTTTTCTTAAAAAAAGCACAAGCACAATAATGAATTAGTGATTGTATTTGTGCCAAAAGTGAAAACTTGACTACTTTAGTTATATTTATTTCATCATGTTGGATTGTATTCAAATAATTTTTATAAGTTTCAATTGTAAAATTACAATGAATAATAATTTGATGAAGTGTTGATATTTTAGTACTTGATTATTTGCTAAAATTTAACCATAATAAATTTATATAACAATTTTTTATTAGTCCCGCGGGGGCACTCGCAGGGGAAGCGGGGGGGGCGGGGGGAGCGGGGGACGGGGGATGGGGCGGGGCGGGGGCAGGGAGAGTTTGTAGGCAGCAGGGTGGGGGATGGGGGAGGGGTCCCCCGCCCCAACCCCGCCCCGTTGCCATCCCTAGGCACATATGTGAGTAGACATAAGTATACTTTTTTACCAGCATTATCATATTCTACCGGGAAAGAGAGTCTGAAGAGACTGTATAAGGAGCTAACAAGTATATTAATCCAATTAAATCAAAAGGGTGCTCTGACGCTACTTTTGAATTTTTTTTCACTGCATGTAAGATTTGAACCTCTGACCTATAATTTAAAGAGGAACTTAAATCCCTTTTTGAGGGTCACTGAGCTTTGGCTCAGTGGTTAATAGGAAAGAAGGTTTTCAAACGAAGGGAAACTATAAGTTAGAACATCGGCAAGTTACAAAGGACTTTTTAATATTTAATCATATTATTTATAGCAGTGTTTGGATAGGTGAATTATTTCACATAATTTTTCGTTTACACCATAAACACATTTTTCAACCCATCTTTTTATATTTTTAATTATCTTTTTATTTCATATACATCATATCACAAAAAAGTGCTACATTATTTATTTCAAATAATCTGTATCCAAACTCATATTTCACATACAATCGTTAGTTTAGACAGTTGTTGTTCAATTTTCAATTTAGTTAAAATCACGGGATACTAAAATGTAGATTTTTGAACTATAAGGGGTTAAGTTGAACATTTAACAAATTACAAGGGGTTTTTTTAGTATTTAACCCAAATATAATCAATGAAGGCACTTGTTCAATTGTTTAAATTTCTTCCTCTTTTAGTTCAATTTGTGGTATCTCTTTTATCATTCTTTCAAGTTTTAGGGGTGCGTTTGATAAAATTGAAATATGAAAATTGAAATCTAAATCCATTAAATTAGTGAATTGTTAAATACTAAATTTGATATATTTGAGTGCATATTACATTAAATGACCAATGAATAGCCTATAATTTATTTTTGGAGCAAAATTTATTTAGAAATTTCAGTGTTACTTAATGAATTCAGATATTCTAGTTTTGGTTATCAAATGCGTTTGAATATGTTAAGATCTGAACATATTAAGTTCAAGTGTTGAACTAGATTATCAAACATGACCCATTTAATTAATATTTGAACCCATTTAGTTTCATATTCTCACTTGCCATCGTGCAAGGGGAAAAAAAGGACGCAAATGCGACATACAAGTTACTAAAATGAAGAAAGAAATCCCAACTACACAAAGAGTATTATGTTATCTCATCTTAATTATAACTGGTTCCTTATTGATGGTTGAGCAAGTTCTAAAACTTAGCAACTTTTCTTTTCTTTTCTTTTCTTTTTTAGTCAATTATACTAGGAACGACAAACTCAACTTTCAAATTTCACCTTGGCTTGTGTGAAAATCCATAAAAGAAATTTACAAAATCCATCTCATAGGACAAAAAACAAAAAGATTCCAATTATTATTACATCCAAATTAACACCTCTTTTTCCTTTTTTTTTTTTGGCAATGAACCTCATAAAATATATGTGAAATAAACAAAAAAAATTTTATTTCCATTTATTTCTTCCCACGAAATTCAGGTAAATATATGCATGGCAATGGGAGCGAGTGCCCGCGGGGGGCTCTCGGGGCCGGGGTTGGGGCGGGGGAAAATTTTTCCCCCTGTTTAGAAACAGGGCGGGGGGCGGGGGAGTATACTCCCGTCCCATCCCCCGCCCCGCCACCAGCAAAAAAAAAAAATTATATATATAATTATATATAATATGTAATTTAATTAGTTAAAAACTTATGATAATGATATTATTAGTTAGCTATATTATATAATGTATATTAGTGTATGTAATATAATTGATATTATCAATTATACGAATAATTAGACATGTCTACTAATAGAATTTATTAATTAGTTATACTAAATTTACTAATACATTTATACTAAATTTCTAATTACACTTAATAGAATAACACTTTTTTCTAAAAAAAAAAAACACAAACACAATAATGAATTAGTGATTGTATTTGTACCAAAAGTGAAAACTTAACTATTTTAGTTGTATTTATTTCATCATGTTGGATTGTATTCAAATAACTTATTGTTTTTATGAGTTTCAATTGTAAAATTAAAATGAATAATAACTTGATGATGTGTTGATATTTTAGTACTTGATTATTTATTAAAATTTAACTATAATAAAATTTTATTAACCCCACAGTACCCCGCAGGGGAAGCGGGGCCGGGCGGGGGCGGGGGAGTTTGTAGGCAGCCGGGTGAGGATGGGGGTGGGGTAGGCAACCCCGCCCCGTTGCCATCCCTACTCCCAAACAGCAAGCCTGGCCATATTTCGGACCGGACATTTCTTGCCATCACAATACGGGGTGTTTTTGGCTCACCCCCTTTTTTTTAAACGGCTTTTATAACATCCAACTCCATTTTAACAAGCCCAAAATCCATCCAAAACCCATTTGTTTAGTCAATCCTAGGATTCTACTATAGTTATGAAATTTATCTTTATGTCATCTTATTTTGTTGCCCATTAGGGCCATTGAAATTAAGGATGTTGAATGTTGATGTTAGTCAAATTAAGCATTCTTATCATATGGATACGAATCCATAGAAAAAAGTTGTTGGGAATGAGTAGTAGTATAATAATGGAACCATCCACCATGGGGAAGGAACCTGCAGCCTGGACAAGTGGATAATGGTAATGCCCACACAGTGCCTTCCTTGGTAAGAAATTTGGTTAGGAACTCAAATGCGTAGCAGGTACCTGATTTCATTGATTGATTGATTGAACCCGAATCAATAACTACACTTTCTCTAATCATTTACCATACCATACCCTACCTGCAGCTTGTTGACTTGGAACTCCAACTCAAAAAGATACACTACAATTAATAAGGGGGAACAAGTTCAGTGGCACATCATTTGTTTCATCACCAACCCAACTTGGATGTGTTTGATAATCCATCATTCGACATCGACATCTGTGATCTATCTTCGATGACTTCTTGAAACATTAAGTAAAGATTAAAATATCATAAAAGAAAAGAAAAGGAAAAATTGGTTCTTATATTGACCTCGATCTACTAGCCAGTCTGCAACTGGCATGGCCAATATCACAACATATTTAGCGAGTAGATTATTATGTTGTCATGCATTAGTTACTTCTCCTTTTGTTTTTTTTTGCCCCTTTTATCCGGATTATGTCTTTTTCAATACAGTATACAAGTTCTTGCATACATAGTCGAACAGCAATCTAACTATCTGAATTGCCCATAATAACCATCATTTTTATCTGTCTAGCAGTTGTAGCTTGCCAGCAATTAAACGTTCTACCAAGCTGCAATTAGGAATTTGTAAGACGATCTAGCTAGCTACCCGTGATTTGTCTATGTTTCTTTTTCTTGCAAACAGAACACTGGTTTGCATATTGACATAAATTCAACACATTCTTCTGGCATTGAGGAGTTGGGTTAACATCGTATTCCAGGCATCTCCTTTGGAACCAGACAAAGAAGTCCTTCAGCCTTTTAGAATGTGTGACAAGCAGAAGGTTTAGCCCCAAAAGAGAAGTAAGATTTGTTTTTGATATTGCTAACCTTCTGGGGATTCGATCTTTAGCATCGTCCTACACATCTAATGTTGCTGCTTGGATCATATTATGAAAGTGACAACCCAATATTTCTGGCAAAAATTAAGAAAAAGAAAATTAGCGACTAGCTGCATCAATAATTAGAAATGGCAAACTTTCAAAAAAAAAAAAAAAAAAAAACAAAGGGAAGTAAGAAATAAATAGCAGAGACACCCACGGTGATGGAATCATGTGCATTTGGGTGTATATATAATGTTTACAGTCAGTTTCCGATTGGTGAATGCTAGCAAGAACCAACTTTTTCTTTTTTTAATCTGTAGCAAGTATAACTCAATAGCAATGTTGTTAACTTGTTGGCAATTACATTTTTCTAGTATGCAGAATCAGGGACGCAACTGAAAAAGTGTGAAAATCAACCGTGATCACTTGCTATTTCTTGAAAACACCTCACAAAACTGCCTATTGACATATATATTTAAGAATATTTTTCAGGCATTTGAGGTGTTTTTTGAGGAGGAGGAGTCAAGTGCTAAGGTACATCATATCCAGGCATCTCCTTTTCAAGAATACGAGAATATGCATATTTTCAGAGAATGACAAGAAGAAGGATTAGGCCCAATGAGAAGTAAGATTTGTGCTTGACATTTAGGGGTTCTTTAGCATCATCCCAATTCCCACGTAATACAGCTGTTTGTAATATCACAGTCGTATGAAAGTGACCAGTGAACACATTGCAATACTCTGAAGCAGCAAATGTTTTTCCCAGGAAGAAAAGAAAATTACAGTAGTGATTGAATCATGTGCATTAATGTACAAGATTTACAGTCAGTGAAACCGATCGGTAGTAATGGTTGTTATAATAAAAGATAAGAAATGATGGTCCTTGAAGAAGGGATCTTGAAGATGACATGTATATGTTTCTAACAGTTTCCCAATCTTTGAATTGCATAACATGGTAATTAAACAGGTAATTAATCTTCCTTATTTTTAGGCATTATTCTATTTAGGTGGATAGGTCCAACAGGTAATTAAATGGTCGCTAAAAGTATAATAACCTGTTATATTAAACAAGTGCAACCCGGATCCAAACCGCACCGCGTTCACCTTCTCCATGTAGGACTTGGAGAGTATTAGATAATCTAATCCCACGACCAATCCCACAACCAATCCCCTCTCCGGGATAACCGAAAACTGTTGTGTGGGCAGTCCAAATTCGGCGGGGCAAGGATCTAGCCTGCGAGCAAGAAGCAACAGAGGCAGGCGGGACTTATCCCCTGTTTTACCTCCAATGCTTGCGTAGCAGGAGATTGTTTGTTGTTGCCTCAAACAGAAGAGATTTATGGTTTTGAGAGTCCACTTGCATCTGAGAAAGTGGATTATTTGGCAGCTATTTGCGACTTTACGATACCTTTTTAACTATTTAGGTGTTATTACGAGTCAAATTAGTTATATTGTAAGCCTTTTTTCCTGGAATAAAAGGTCTAAATGACTTCGGAAGAATATATTGGGAATCGATTCGAACAATCAATTTGGGGTTCTGAGCATGGTTCGAAGACTCGGCCGGACTCGACCTAGTCCGAGACGAGACCGCGACGAAACGTTTCCGAGATACGTGACAGGCCGAGACGTCACAGTGAAAGGTTGAAACGGCCGAATCACACCGAGTCATTTCGAATCATCCCGAGTCAACTTGAATTTTTATTATTTTTGCTAATTTTTTAATTATTTTTGTTTATCATATTTTTTACAATTTTTAGAATATTAAATATTTCACAAATTCGCGTCTCGCCGAAACCGCAACCGATATGCCGAAATCGATGTGGAACGGTCTAAGCCGCAACCGCGACTTTGAACCATGGTTCCGAGCCTTTTCCTAGAACAAAAAGTTTAAATGATCTCGGCAAGGACACAATATTGAGAATTAATCCGAACAATCAGTTTGGAGCTCCTCAAAATCAGGATCAGGTTTTGGCCCCACAGTATGCACTCATGATCTTCCACATCTAATGTAAACATCGTTGTCCTTGTAGGCTCTGTTTTCAAACTCGGACCGGACCGGCCGGTTCGACCGGTCGAACCGGGAACCGGCCAGTTGACCGGTCCGAGTTAATCTTAAAAACGGGAAAGCAACAACTCGGTCAAACCAGGTCAAAACCCGGGTTTGACCGGGGTTTTGACCCGGTTTGACCGGAAAAATGAACCCGGTCTCTTTTTTTTTTTTTTTTTTTTGAAAGGGCAGAATATTTTTAATATGATGTTTTGATCCTTAAGTTGTTAAAAATTGTTAACATATCTCAAATATTTCATACTTTATAAATGTTATCTTAAAGTTTCGTGTTATTTTTCAATTAAGTCCATAATTTTAATTCTAAACTTGTTAATGCTTATTCAATAGTATAAATTGCTACTTGATTGCTCTAATTTATTTGTATTTTCTTATTAAATATATTTGAAACATCAAATATATATGAATATACCTTTATTAATATTAACATGTTATTAAGTATTTTACATATAATATTTTAATTTTTAAATAAATTTTATTTATGACGTCATCCGGTTCAACCCCTATCGAACCCGGTTGAACCCATTGACCCCTGACCCCTGAGCTCGATCGAGTCGATATCCGGTCCGGTTCTGAAAACATAGTTTGTAGGTACCAAACCTAAAACATGGGTACGAACTACTTCGACCTTCATACAAGGAAAAAGGGGTCCTATGCCTATTGCTGCTGCTGACAAAATATTCTCTCTTTTTTAGAAAATATCACTCGTCAATTTCGTAGCCACAATTGTAGTTGATCACTTGAGTGTTGGGCTGTTTTAAATTAATCATCCATTCTTATTTTGGTTGTTTTTGTGCCTTAAAATGGTTGCGTTCATAATCTCATTTTTAAGCCAATATGATGTCCAATAATGGAATCAAACACCAACTTTTCCTTCAATTTTTTTTTTTTTTGCTTTGAAAGAATTAAACATGGTAGGAACAGAATTTATTTATTTCGTATATGAGGACTCAATTAATATGTTTGAAAATGTAATGTAATGCCAATTTTGTCAAATTAATTACAGCGGTAACATATAAAACATTGCATTTCCAAACTACATGCCCTTAAGCTCTAAGGTTACACATAGGGCTGTTTCGCGAATCGAGCCGCTCGCGAGCCGATCGCGAGCGGCTCGAATACGAGCTCGACTCGAGCTCGTCAATATCGAGCTCGACTCGAGCTCGAGCTAATTAAGCCGATCTCGAGCTCGAGCTCGAGCTCAAAAACATTAAGCTCGTTGGCTCGCGAGCGGCTCGCGAGCTCAATTATATATTTTTTTTTATTTTAATAGTAAAATTACATATATATCCCTAATATTTTATTATTTGTTAAAAAAATTATTGTTTTATTCATTTTTTTTTAAAATTATTTTTTTTTAAAAAATAAAATAATAATAATTATTTTTTTTTATTTTTTAAGCTCGAGTTCGAGCTCGAGCTCGACTCGAATTTGACTCGAGCTCGAGCTCGAGCTTGATATTTTGAGCTCGTCGAGCTCGAGCTCGAGTTCGAGCTTCACAAAATTAACTCGAGCTCGGCTCGATTAGCCAAAGCTCGACTCGAGCTCGGCTCGTTTGCACCCCTAGTTACACAGCATCTTTCCTAAACTAATCATAGACTAGCATCTTCCTTTTTCTTGAGATCAAGTATTAAATGATTAATGAAAGCATATTAAACTGCAAGATTAAAGCTGACTCAACTTGAGCTCACTGTATGGTTCCATGTCTTAGAAGAGGCAAACATGCAGCCTCCACCAGTTGCCCCCCACCACCAAACAAAGCATGGATAATTTCCCACCCCATAAAATTTCTCAAAATCAAGAAACGTCCAGCACCAGATAAAACTCCCAACTTGCAGTACTGTCTCAACGTATCTGCCGGAGCAGCTAAAAATCCTTGAGTATGTGCTTTTCTATTCAACTTTGGTGAGAATCAAGATTTAGCACCATCCCATTTGCCAATGACATCATAAGAGTCTCCTTCATACACTACCTGCTTTTCCTGAATCATCAATCGTTGTTGAATATTACTTTCTTCAGTATATATACATACATACCTCTAGTCCTTTTAGATGGCTTCTTGTGCAAAGGCTGCTGATAAGTTTGCTCCAAATACGCTACTCTACGAGATGGCCTCGTTGTTGAATATTCTGGGGTTGTGTCTATGGCTTTTCCTAACCTGCCAAGACTCTAAGAAAGTAGTTTCCCAGAACATCACTCAGGGCAGTTTGTTTATTGATGGCTCGGCCTCAGTTGGGTCGACGGACGCAAACTTCATTTGTGCTACATTGGATTGGTGGCCCCCTGAAAAATGTGACTATGGCGGTTGTAGCTGGGGGAATGCTTCTCTTCTCAATCTGGTGGGTTTGCCACTTCTACGGTCTTCTGACTTTTCTTCTTCTAGTTCTAGTTGCTTATTTCTATCCTGTTTCTTGCTGGTCTTGTATTTGTAGTTAGGTCCTTTTCTAGCCGCCTTCCCAGAGGATGCTTAGTCAACAATATGTTAATTTAGAGACCTGAATCTCCCTTGACATTTGTCCGAAAGTCATCTTTGTTTTTGGTGTAGAGTTCACCACTCAATATAAAAGGACGGACCCCGCCGCCGGGCCCCCGGGCGGGGGGAGGGGAACTTCTTTTAGGTTGTTTGTTTGTCTTCGCCGGCTATGGAGTATGACTGAAAGAAAAAAAGGCACTTTCTTTATTTGGCTCATTTCATAAATTAAGTAGTATATTTTAGCACCTAAGAGTGTGAACTCAACACTACTGTTATCTGTCTAGATGAGAAACATGTTGATTCAACTTTGTTCCTATTTTCTTGAGCCATTTTATTATGCAACTCGTTTACTAATACATGGTCATGTTTTCTTTAGTATATTTTCTCTACTCACCTGTAATTATGTGTTAAGACAATGCGATTGATTAGTGATGGCCTCTCAGGAACAAATGCTTAGCTTGAGTAAACTCTATCCAACCTTCTTTTACTAATTCTCAAAGTCGTGTTTCCTTAGGATCTCAGCAACAAGGTTCTGTTAAATGCAGTCAAAGGTATGGGGTCTATCACTATCTTCACAAGTCACTGACTGTTTTTAAACAATCATATCCATCAGAAAACAAGAAGATATAACTGAGCTCATACCTCCTTGCAGCCTTTTCTCCCCTGAAAATTAGACTCGGAGGAACTCTGCAAGATAAAGTCGTCTACCAAAACGCAGATGGACCACGATCATGCAACGAATTTGTTAGGAGCATCGAGATGTTTGGTTTCACTGAAGGCTGCTTACCCATGTCAAGATGGGATGAACTTAATAAATTCTTCACATTAGCAGGGTAAGATTCCACTCAACATTTTCTTTCTTAAGGAATCCACTCACCAATTGAATCCTCAAGTAAAGAAAACTTTACAGAAATGTCAATCTTGTTAATCCAAATAAGCCTACTGAATCGGTTGCCTTTTTTCCTACTGGGGCTTTGTAACAGGGCTGAGGTCATTTTTGGTTTGAATGCATTACATGGAAGAACAATAGGTCCTGGTAATAATGTTATAGGTCCCTGGAACTCCAGCAATGCTGAATCTCTGATAAGATATACTGTCAGCAACAACTATACCATCTATGGCTGGGAACTTGGTAAAACCTCTTATCCAACATCTGACTCCTGTATTGAATCAACTGCAATTACCTATAGCAATGATAAGAGAAAGTGCACTAGAAAAGAAGAATGGCAAGAAATTATCTCTCTGTATTTTTACAACACCTTAGCTGGATTAAGATCAAAGATGCACTAGGCAAGTATTTTCAGCCATTTCAGGTATATAACTAGGCATAACTATTTGCTAATTGATGCTTCAGGAAATGAATTAAGTGGAAATGGAATCGGAGCAAGTGTTGCGGCAGATCAATATGCATCAGATGTGATTCATCTTCAGAATATCGTGCAAGATGCCTACAAGGACTTCCAGAGTAAGCCACTAGTCCTGGGGCCTGGAGGATTTTTTGATGCTGGATGGTTTTCCCAGTTCATTAACGAAGCTTCCAACTCTCTTCAAGCTGTTACTCACCACATTTACAACCTCGGTCCAGGTACATGCATCTCTTTTTCTCACTCAGCCAATCGGCAATTCAAGTTTAGCTTTGCTGTGCTATATTCTCTCTGCTAAGTCTGCTGCTTCAACGCCATGACTACTCTCCAACTGAACTGAAGCTCTTCTTTCGTGTAGGAAGTGATGATCACCTGGTTGACAAGATACTCGATCCATCATACCTTGATGGTGGCTCGCAGCCATTCCGTGACCTTCAGCGCGTCCTCAAAACTTCAGGAGCCTCAACAAAAGCATGGGTTGGTGAAGCAGGAGGGGCATATAACAGTGGGCGTAATCTTGTAACTAATACATTTGCCTTCAGCTTCTGGTAAATTGAATCCGTTTTCAAAGTTCTTTTTTCCTTCTAACAAATGAATGATTCAGTTAGTCCTCAAAGAAATAATCTTTTCTCGGTGATCATTAGGTACTTGGATCAGCTTGGCATGGCATCCTCCTACGACACAAAAACCTACTGCAGACAAACACTGGTTGGCGGAAACTATGGTCTACTCAACACTACCACATTTGTCCCTAATCCTGATTATTACAGGTAATTTTGAATCAACACAGATACACTCAAGCGGCATACTTACAGAATAAATTTCAAAAGAGTGCGCCAAACTATTTGGAAACCTTCCTAAGTTGGTTCCTGACCAATGTCTTAAGTTTTTACGTCTACATTCTTCGTGCAGTGCTCTTCTTTGGCACCGTTTAATGGGAAGGAATGTCCTAGCAACAAACTTGACAGCCATAAAGAACCTACGTGCTTATGCTCACTGCTCAAAACTTTCTGTACGTACAATATGTATTGCTTCAATGAATAAACCATATAGCAACGTTGACTAGAGAAGTTTGGAGTAGATATGATACTTGTACAGTTCTATTGTGCATGAGTTCTTGCTATTCAATTAGATTTCTACGACGACTAATCTGTTAAAGATTAAATGGTGCAGCATGGAATAACAGTCCTCTTGATCAACCTAGATGCTTACGCGACAGTTCAGGTTGGTCTCTCAGTACAAAATACCATCCCCACAAACAGAACCTCGATATGGCTGCTGCATCAACATTCCAGGCACGGAAAGTTCACAAGGTATAACCTTGATAGCAGCATGAGAAAAGAATACCACCTAACAGCAAAACACGGCAATATACACAGCCAAATAGTACTCCTTAATGGAAAAATACTTTCTGTGGACAGTTCTGGGACTATCCCTCCCCTAGAACCCAGAACAGGATACCCCTCAGACCCCATTACCGTTGCTCCTTTCTCGATTGTATTTGCTGACATCCCCAACATTCTTGTTCCTGCTTGTAAGTAGGTTTACACGTATATATTCTCGTCTGGTTAAGACCGGCCATTATACTAAATAAGCACTCTGTCATTAGCTCGACTGGAAGAAAAACAAGGATCAGCAGCCAAAATTGTTAGTGGACCAATTCCTATAATTAACGTCATTAAGTAATAAGCAAATTGTCACAGTATTTTCGAATAACTTGTTCTTTAAATATAAATGACATATGAAGAAGCCCGAGTCATAAATAAATCATCTATCTTCTGTAAGTATTCACAAAAACTTGATAAACCTCTTTGTAGTGGAATTCAACAGACGCAAAAATTCATGTAAAAGCTTGTAAAGCTTCTTGATATCCACTGACTATAAGCTCCTCCTTGTCCTCCTCTTGTCCTTAATCCTCCAAGACTCTTGGTCTTGATCAATTTCCCTTTTTTTTCTTTTTGTTTATTAGAATTACCTTTAATTGAGTGTGCAAGACATCATAACCTAGCACAAAATATGTGAGACATGCCACGTAGGCAAATTCATCATGCCAGTGTTCCACCTAAATGTAATCATGCTACTTCCTCGTCTGCCCTATTCTCTCTCATATCCTGAGTTTTACTCTTAAGACAATTTTTAGCTCAATTTTCAAAAAATCTACAACCTAAAAATTGAACAAAATCTTATTAAACAAAATTACCAGCTGTACTTTTCTGGCCTTAAAGTAGACTTTCCCAGGCTAAAAAAGATTCAAGTCGCTGCAACCAGCTTTTCTTGTAATGCTAGTGGTATAGCTGGTCTCCAAGTAGTGCCCTCTGGGCTGTCCATCAAAGCAATACCTACAGCAGCCAAGTCCTTCCTAATTGCATCTGATTTTTCATATTCTTTGTTTTTTCTGGCTGTAGTTCTTTCTTCAATTCTCTGCAAAACTTCATCTTCAGTCAACTTTGCCCGCTTCAGTGCCTTTTCCCTCAGTTGCTGCAAAGCCTGGCCAATGAGCAAGCATGCTTACAGAAGAAATTTTTTATTTGATTCCATAGGTCAAAAAATTATTGGGAACAGGAAAGGTTAAAAATGAGGTAAGCATCTAAGCAGTTTGAAAAGACAGGCAGTCCAGAAGAAACCATGTTTACTGAAAGTAGTTAGTAAATAGATGTTCAGTAGCGTAGAGATATGCACAATTGTCAATGCTAAATTGACATAGAAAGTAAGCACACGTACATTCAATATCTGGAAAAAGTAACCATAAAAAGACAGAAAACTAACAGAAGATTAGATGGTATGTACTCCTGCAGAGTACTAGTTGGCATCAAGTTCCTAAAACAGTCAAAACATGCCCTCAATGGCTTCTGCCAGAGCTGCAAGGGACTCGCTAGTCTTTAGTGTTCTCTGTTTTCTTTCCCTGAACATAAGAAAACAAAGGCATCTCATAGATGAGACAACGAAGAGAAAACAGTGTAGTCAGGAAAAGTGAGTATGCGTCAAATATAAATTAATGACAAGTTAATGAGTAAAGCATAAAATTCCAAGATTTGGGATGGGACAATCTAGTAAGAAGAGAATGAACGTGTAGATTTGGCATGACAGAGGTATTTTGAAATATTTGTGGCATGTTTACTTAACGGGAAACTTAACTAGCTTTTGTGGCAGTTTTTGCTGAGTGAACAAAGACCAAGCAAATTAAAAGGAGGGTAGGCAAGGTTATAATTTTCCACAAAGTTGATTTACATTTTGAAATTGGGGCAGAATGCCAGACCCAAAAAGCCCTCCTGATAAGTTACAAAAACCTTGATAAGTTTACCGCATTTTATTAGTGAATATTCAAGTTTAATAAAAAAAAAAAGTAGTTCAGTGACATAAAATGACCAAGCCTTCAGATACTTGAAACATTGTTTCCAAAGCACAGTCATCTTACAAATCATCCATCACTGCATAGTGCTTGGAAACAAACAAATCAGATTGCTTTACTTGTGGATGGTAAGCAATGCCTTAATATACGAATATACAACATCAAAAGTGAAAAATAATGTTTATTGTATTAATTCTTAGTAAGCATCCTGAGTTTATAGTTGAGTTATAGTACTGTAGAGAATTTTTTTGGAACAATCATTTTCTATAACGCTATCAACCAAACATAAAAAACTGCTGCCAAACATTACTCAGGAATGATGTCATGTATAAAATATTCCAATAGAAATACTCTTCAAGAAACATCAAGAAAATGTTTAGAAAAAATAAAGCTGAGTATTCTTATGGTAACTCTTGGGCTAAAGTCAAATTACTCCATTGGAGCAAAAAGTACCTTGCGAGTATGAATGAGATCATTGATTGTTTTCAGAGGGTCCGACATTGCAGCCAGAACAACAGGAGTGTGAAGATCATCCGACATCGAAGTCAAGAAGTCATCATGAAATTCATTGATGCAACTTGCAGTTTCTGGTGGATTAACATTTTTCCAAGTTGCCTCATCATCTTCACCCAGAACATTTTCACAATCATATAATGACTGCAAACAGTGAAAAACAATGTCTAAAACTAGACAGACAATTTGATGTAACAAACAAAACAATTCAGACACAAAAATAAAACAAAAAGAAAAGAAATCAGCAGGCAGGAGAATCCAGTATGTCTCTCAAACACTAGGGATCACAAATGGAAATCTCTGTGAAACAACCCAATACAGGTCACAGAAAACAAACTTGGATATCATATCAAACAAGAGGTTTAGTTTCATAATACCTGATATATGTAAAAGATACGGTCAGATGCAGTCTCAAGCTGAACATCTGAGTAGTTGATCGGAGATCGGTAGTGTGTTCCAATCAAGAAAAGACGCAAAGCCAGAGGATGATAAACTTCTAAAACCTTATAGAAGACAAAGATAAAGGCGTCAACGCTTTTAGAAATGGGACAAAGTTATAGAAGTTTGAACAAGAAATTTAAAAGAATACTCATAAAGGTATTTGCGTGGACAATTCAGTAATTTGGTACCTGCCGAATTGTGAAAAAATTTCCAAGTGATTTTGACATTTTTTCTGAATCAACAGTGACAAATCCATTGTGCATCCAATAGCTCACGTTGCTCCTGTCACATGCAGCACAACTTTGAGCAATTTCATTCTCATGGTGCGGAAACACAAGATCCATCCCTCCACCATGTATGTCAAATGAATAACCAAGATAAGCAGCACTCATGGCACTGCATTCAATGTGCCATCCAGGCCTTCCAGGACCCCAGGGACTCTCCCAAAAAGGCTCTCCCTCCTTTGCAGACTGTAAAAGTCATTTTAAGACTCACATCACAGCAGAAGTAGAAGAACAATAACCATATGTAGATCGGATCTATTAATTCAGATTATCCAACTAAATACAGAAGTTCCTGCAATCAGCATCGAGAGTTAATCATAGCACTTTCATCTTCAGAAAATGATAACAAATATACATATTGCTTGAACTTAGTCAACCTGTCAAGCAAAAAATGCTATGCGGGGTCAACCCTCCAACTCAATCATACCCAAATGGGTACTCTAACCTTTACTCCTCCTTTAACTACAGGTTAGTTGATCAAATAAGTAAAAGCAACCCAAAAAGAAAAACAAAAATTCAAAAGGAGATCTACTAACTACAGCCCTTTTTTTGCTTGGATATATTACATCAGTTAGTTCACAAACATATGGAGTATGCATGCAGAACGTAAGTTGCAAACATTGTTCCAAAGAAAAAATAGGTATTCTGACTTACTTTCCACAGAGCAAAATCAGCTGGGTGTTTCTTCCTTGAGTCCACTGCTACACGCTCACCTGCTCTATTATCTTCCAATTTTCTTCCAGATAACCGTCCATATTCCGGGAATTTGTCTACAGAGAAGTACACGTCACCGTCGATCATATAAGCAAAATCCTTATCAAGGATCTGTCACAAATCAGTGGAGTTAAGCCGTACTCAGTTTAAACATAGAGCAAGCAGTATCAGTGTCAGAACCAAGAGAAAGGAGACAATGCACTTGGGATACAACAATTACACTGCTCTTCAGAATTGAAAGAAAGAGAAAGAATTCATCAACATGTATCACTAAGAAATCAGAAATATCTCATCAGGTAGCAAAAGCTGCAAGTAAGATATTTATAGGCCCACAAAACTCATGGAATAGTCTCTATTACAATATTTCTTCTTAGTCTCAGATTAAGGCTTCACAGGCCAAGAACAGATAATAACTTTCCCTTACAATGTGTAGGTAAGCCACAAATGTCTGATACTGCACGTGCAAGAGCATCAGTCATCCAATAAAAGTGTTCAGATTTCCACATAAACAAACATTCTAGCGTCCAGACTCTCTGTCTCTGTGCGTTAGTACTTTCGTGAAGATCATGTATGTATGTTCTTCTATGGATATAATAGATATATGTCTTACAAAGATGCATGCATATCTTCTTGTGTAACACTTTTGGTTATTCATCCATAAGGGATCACAAGGCCATCATTTAATGCATGAGAATGATGTTATGATCTTGAATTTTGAACCACCTCTCCCGCATACAAACAGAGATAAGAGTATCAATTCCGCTGTTCACCACAAACATAAATTTGATAAACAAACATAAGCCGTTGTAGGTTACAACCTAAAAAGACAAAGTAAATATCTGATATTGACTTGAACTAACAGAATGGGTAGAGTCCTAAGAAACTTATGGCACTGATTCAAGAGTTTCAGTAACATGAAGAAAAAGCAATTCAAATGAGTGCCAACCCCTTAGCCTAGGTTCTAAACAACAGCTGGTACTGACCTAAATGAAGAAAGAACAACATTTCCACAAACCATAAACATAAGTAAAAAGCGAGAAGAAAAGAACCATGATCAATCATCCATGATTAGTAATACCTGCTTGATCATATCTATAATTTGAGGTAGATGATCAGAGACACGAGGCTCTGTAGAAGGAGCAAGACATTGAAGGTGAGTCATGTCATAATGAAACTCTTCACAATATCGCCTGCTTAAATTTATTGGGTCCTCCCCCAACTGATTTGCACGGGCAATAATCTACAGAATCGAAAATGTCAGACTTAGGTAGCCTGTAACACGTGTAAAAGGAAGATGATGGTATGAAGTTTTTAAGAGTTAAGAATCATTTCAGATGCTAACATTATAGAAACTGCACACGTGCCATTATGAAAAGGGTCATATTAGGCCACATTCCTAGTTATAATGAGACTTTCCAATTGAACACCAAAAGATCTCTATCATTCTTCACTAAGGAAAGCAGTCCATCTTTATACCTTCCAACATGTGGTTCTACTTTTTACTATAACTACAACTTTTATACTTAGATCTATTACTACTGTTCAAAAATAGTAGAAAATCTATTCCAATTTCACCTTACATTACATCAATTGAAAAAAAAAAAAAACGACAACAACAACAATGTACCCCTTCTCGAACAATTCTAGTTGGTTACTTTAAATAAATAAATAAATAAAAATCTAGTTAGTCACTTCATTTTCCCACATCAAAAGATAAGAACATAAAATTAATTCTTAAAACAAAATGACAGCAGTCTCATATGTAAAGCTTGGGAGCAAATTTATATTTCGAAAATGCATGGCATAGTGCGTGAGAATGAATTTACTTCACCAAATTGCAAATGAAAAAGCTCCAGGTAGCTTATCCAAATACCAGAGCAAATACTAATGCAGAAATCTATTTAAAAAAAGAGGAAGAAACTCATGCACCTTGTCATCAACATCAGTAAAATTGCGCACATACTTGACTTCATATCCCATGTACCTGAGATATCTGCCTAATTTTCAAAAAATGAACCACAAAGATCCAATTAGTTTCATCGTTTATGTAATCTCATACAATCTAACTTGAAGTAAGCACGACATATATCAGCCCAAAACAAATTCTTGAGGGAAGGAAAAAGTATACAAAAACCCATTTGTATCCCCGACTTACCATCAGCTTAACTGTTTTAGCGACCAGGAATTATTGGAAAAGACTAAAATCATAAACATTAATATCTGCAGTTCAGTTCTAGCTATCTGACAGTCACCAACTATAAGAGCATATACATACTACGTACATAAAAGTGGCATCATTCTCCAGTGAAGATTTTGAAGACTCTCTTTTTGCAAGTTAATCACATCAGAGTAGAGCTTCAAATCACCATCCCAAATTTATTCCAAAAAAAACCCCCCAAAAAGTCTATCCTTTTTACGTTTTCCTCTACAAAGATTACAACTTTTCACCGTTAATCGGACTCACCACTTGAATACTCCAAAATGTTGCTCATTTTACCTTTTTTCCAGCTTATCATATTCCTCACAACCCCTATGAATGGACCGAAAGCGGAGCAAAAGCCAAAAACTTCATAAAATCAAATACATGAAGATATTAAAATGGGGAAAAAACAAAGATTTTGAAGGGCAAGGGGCACTTAACCTATAGAGAACATCGAAGAAGACGTAAACGCGAGCATGGCCAATGTGGCTAAGATCATAAGCGGTGACACCACAAACGTACATGCCCACTTTTCCAGCCAATTTGGGCTTGAACAACTCCTTCTGCTTACTCATCGTATTGTACAGCCACAGCTGCTTATTATTCTCTGGCTGTATATTCCCATTCTCACTATTGATGCCTGGCCGTGTCTGTGGATTAGCACTATTACTAGTACTGATTGAGCTGAAATAACGAAGCCGAATGATTTTGGACTGAACTGTCCTAGTGTTGGGACAAGCGCCCGTTGGGACGAAGACCCTTTTCTGAAGAAGGGCGGGGACTGGGGAATGGGGCGGAGAGAGAAAGGGGCGATAGCACTTGAGGAGGAGAGTGGTGGCCATTCTTGAGTTTCCCTGAGGATTCACCACAAAATTTTCTGCATTACCATTAGATTATCCTCCGCCCGCCTGAGTGAGACAGTAGTAGTATCAGCTAAAACCAGTAGTACTACCAACATTGCAAAAGAAGATAGAGGCCCTAAATCGTGCCGACTTTTGTTCTCTTTGGTTGAAAACGTGAATATAGAGGGTGGGTCAACGCCTAAAACGCTGTGTATGTTTTTTTTGATTCAAGTGTGAGACCATTAAAAACGTTGTGGATGCATTGGTGACACCAATGTCGTGGGATCAAGTGACACCAATGTGCTTGATATCCCTTGAATAATAATTATACTCTTTGCCTAGTTTGGAAGCATAGGATAGAAAATAAAAGATGAGAGGAGTTTGTTATTTCAAATAACCTCCCAAACAAACTCTAATAGCTAGTTTGGGAGTTTAGGATAGAAAAGAAAAGAAAAGAAAAGAAACCTTAGGTTATGAAAGAAAAGAAATGATGAAAAAAGAAAAGAAGAGATTTTGATGATGTTTGGGAGTTTAAAGAAAGAAATAGAAAGATTTTAGATATATTTATATGTCATTAAAAATTTGTTCAATAACCATTTAAAGACATAATTGACATTTTGAAAAAAATTTGTAGCCACTTTTCCCCTTTCCATCTAAATCAGGCCAAAATGGGCGGAGAGCTTTTCTCTACTGTAGCCTCAAAATGAATCTGATCAAATCAGTCCATTTTATTTCTTTTTTGACATCAAAAATCTCCCAAACGGCGGAATATTAATTCCCTCTGTTACTTTCTTTTCTTTTCTGGTCAAATCTCTCCTTCCAAACGCACTATAAGTTACGAAAGAAGAGAAAAGAATGGCAATGATTTTGATGTTATTTGGGAGTTTAAGAAAAAAATAGAAAGATTTTAGATATATGTGTTAACTAAAATTTGGTTTCGTGCTCATCTAAGGATAGAATTGGTATTTTGAAAAATTTTGTAAGCTTTTTTCGACATCGCATCCATATCAGATCATAAGTGGGCGAAAAAGTTTTCGGACTGTAACAACACACTAAAATCTCTCCTCATCAGGCAAAATCCTTTATTCCTGTTGCAAGTAAACTCGCAAACGAAAAAACATATTCCTTCCTCCCACTTTCTTTCCCTTTCCTATCAAATCCCATATCCCAAAGTACCTCAGGTAAGGTTTTGGATTAGAAGCAACGTTCCGAGTTTTATCGGGGAAGTCATCTCTTGAATTTGCTCGACTTCACATTAATTGGAATCCCAATGTGGTTATTGAACACCGGAAAAAAGAAATGGAGCATGTATCGGGCAAAAGGCAATGTGGCCCTCTGAACTGAAATTATTTTCAAATTGTCCCTTCAAACTGAAACAATTTGACCACTCAATTTTCAAATTGTCCCTTCTAATTGAAACAATAATATGTTTTCAATGTGACCACTCAATTATATTTTTTATTTTTTTTCAATTTGGAGATAAAAAATTTCTGAATTTCGATGACCAAATTAAGCTCTTTACCTATTTTGGATGGACCTACCTTCGGACGACAGTTCCTTCAGTGGTCGGAGAGATGAGAGGGGGGGGGGGGGGGTGGAAGAAGGGTACCATACAATCTTTGACAAGAACTACGAGAGATTAATATAAAAAATGCGGTTCTCTATGCAGGAGAAATGTTCCTAATTCTGCTCTGTTGTTTGCTTTTTTACCTATCAACAATCAATTTCTGAAGTATACATTGTCACCATTTCTATCTAACCCTTCATGTTTGAATAAATCATATGCTACAAAGAATTGCCGCCAAACTCGTGAAGCAAAGAATGATGCAAAATGTTTAACAAATCTTCGACGATAGGGCCTAAAGTATCAGGCACTCGTCAGCTGCCACATACTCGGCTCAAGAAGATTTCCCAGAGGTATCAGATGCCAGTTTACAGCCCCCCTCAAGGAAAATGTAGCATCTTTTGTCATTGCAAATCAGCATCACCTATCATGCTAACGAACATACCTTATCTGCAAACCCACGATTGTTCCAGAGTTGGTCCAGTCAGATAAAACAGTAATCAAAATTTTAGAATTTTTCAAATGATCAAAGTCACACGAACGCAACAGCAAGTTACTATATATATATATATATATATGTATGTATTTCTCTCTTTGGCATGATTTATCAGCTAGAGAGGACGGATCATGAAAAGAATCCTTCAGTAATATAAGTATTGCTTAGTTAAGTTTTCTGTCTTTTATGATGAGATGAGATGCATGCAAGCAATCAGCTGGATTATGACATAATTAGTGGCTAGTAGGATAGAAGCTTGTTTACCTTGTCTGGAGTTAACACAGCATAAGCGACTGTCATCTATGTAAGTTGCTTGAACACCCATCATCCACGACCCCACAGATGTGTCATCGTGAGCATAAGTCTTCAAAGATGCACTGCACAACAGCAACCGAAAAATGAGAGCTAATAGAATAAAAAATTATCATTAACATTCTAGCCCATCTGACTAAGTTAAATAAGGTAGCACAGGCAGGGAAGAAGAATAGTAGAAACAAGGACAGAGTTGTGGTTGAGCCACTCTAGTATCAGCTAGCTTTTGTTTTCTTGTGTTATTTTCAAGGTAGTCATCTGTTCTGAAGCATAAAACTGGTTAGCACCAAAGACTTCTCAATAAGAATGTTACGAGTCCATAGGTAGTTTTGCAATGCTATTATTCAAGCAGCTCTCGAGATCAGTAATTTAGGTATGAATATTTTTCAGGAACGCAAATCTCATAGCAGGATACCATTTCTATTGTGGGATTAGCAAAGTTTTGTCACTACAAAAGAGAAGGAACGACCTCTAATTAGCAGCAGCCTTTTGAGATATAGAATAGCATAGCATGCACAAAGATTAGAAAAGCTTGTTGAGGTCTACCCTTCAATTTGAAAAATCATCAGAAGATTCAGAACCCAGACCCTAATTGAAAGGGAAGAATTAATAACTGACCTGTTGATGTAAATATACTCGGACAAATTTTTGGTGAGTATGAAAAGTGAACCAGCAGCATGCCGGAAGTACCTGAAGAAAAATAAAGTATTAAATATGACAGAGAGAGAGGTCAACAATTCTAATACCTTACAAGACCAAAAGTTGTCGAGAAATTTAATGCTCAGAAAAAAGAATACATTAGATATGAGAGAGACGGAGAGAGAGTGGTCAATGATTAAAATTTCTTACAAGACCCCCAAAAAAATGCTGTTCAGAATTACAATGAAAAACAGAAGGCAACAATTTATTGTGCAAGTTAGAATCAAAATACTATTCTGTTTACAAAACCACTTACGATTTCTGATCCCCAAATTTCCACCATTCCGGTTCATACCATGGCCTTCCCCTGTAAAATGTTCAGATCAATCAGGCATAGTGTTAAGCACTTCACCATGACCTTGTTGGGCAAAGACAATTTAATAGTTAATGTAATCGAGTCATTGCCAAGCAGAAAGGTTGTAACAGATAAAACATGGAATTCTACATCTTTTCCTGACAAAGCCATAAACATTTTGTGCAAGTAGAGTATCATAAGTAGAAAGTGAGGCCTAAACCTACCGCAAAGAAAGCACTACCAATGCTCACAGATCATACATATTGTGGAAGTAAAGTATATGTAAAAATTGAACGAGCAGAGGGAGGGCGCAAAGTAGTGAAAATCATACACCTTCACGCACAAACATCACAGTGACTATCAATCCATGAGGTCTGCCTCAACAATCTAAATAACTACATGCAACTGTCTGCACTTCAGAATACGTCTACCACATGTGTCACCAAAGCGCTTAATTGAAGCCTTTTATGCACATAATTCATACAAGCTAAAAGATTTCATGCCATTGAGGTATTGACTAACAGCAGTGGTTGAAGCCTTTGGGCTAATTCATGGTCAAAAACAACTTCAAAAGCTATTCAAGGAAAGTGCAAAAAATTAGTTCTTTTGTCATAAGAATCATACACCCTTGGACATAAAGATATTCTATCTTCTAAAAATACTATAACATGGAAAATGTTTAGTAATTAATGCAACAAGAGATAGAAGCATTACTCTTCAGCAACCACTTCTCCTGATTTCATGCATCCCATATAAGCACTTTCTTGACCACGTCGGCTCTGAAGAAGTTCAATCAGTCCTTCTGTAAATCACAATTACTGGTTCTTAAAGGCCTAAAAAATGGCAACTAGAAGCAGTAAACATTGGAAAGAAAAGATTGATGAGAAGGATTTTGAATTTCGCATGACACGATTTAGTATCTTGTTTCAAGGTGGTTATAATCAGATAAAAGCAACTTCATTGCAAATGGTACCCATCTGACAAGATAATTGCATCGTTTAAAGCATGCAATTCCAGCAAACAAGATGATAAAAGATTTACCAAGATCAAGATCAATATTGTCATCCACTTTTACATAAAATTCTGCATCCCACATCTGGACAGCAGTACTAAAGAAAAATTTGGCCTTCTTGGGCAACTCCTCCTGAGCCTCCTCATGGCCATCCTAGTACAAAAAGTATGTTAAAAAAATTAAAAAAAAAAAAATGAAAGGACGGGAAAAAAATTTGAAGCAGTCCATGTGCATAGGGCTATAGATATAAGAAGTAAGAGGTCTACAGAATCTGTAAAAGAAATATCCATCAGGCACATTAGCATAATGGATGAGAAATCATGATCAGCAACCAGAAGTAAAAAGTCTAACTGATGAAGTATTTTAGAAGATTTCACATTTCCAGATTCCAAACATCTTTTGGAGAAAATGTAGAATAGCCATGAAGGAAAATTTCAGGGTAAAAGTTGTCAAGAATGTTATTGCGCAGACTGATTCATTGATTCATTTGTGGTAAAACTGATCAAAAGACATGGAACAGTTGAAATTTCCTTTGAATTCACCAGGATTTATTAGGATTATAAGTACAGATGTTACATGGTTAAAATTTTTCAAAATAGACTTAATCAAATGGAAGAATGGTTCTTTCTAACACGAATGGAATAAGAAATATCATGAAGAAGGTAACCATCAATAAACATACAAGAATCAAGAAATCTTTCGTGACACGATTTTCCTCATCAATGTTGCGATCCAAGCTGTCACCTCGATTAGCACTGCAATATTTTGAAGTAGTTGAGTGACAACAGAATTTTTTTATTCAAATTTGCAGCATAAGGCCTATAACATTAGAAGGAACAGGCACCAGAAAAATAATATATTTATCAAAATAGAAAGATAAAAGTTTCAAGGGTGTCGAAGAAAACCTCCGACCAATTACAAATCGTATGATGATTCCCCTTTCTTCAAGCTTGGACAATGCATCACCTGCATCAGTCAAGAGAGAGAACATGGGTCAATCACAGTCGTCTAACCCGAGATTAGACTGTTTGTCTCACCAATAGTGCAATGAGTCCAGCAAATTGCAAGACTTCAAGCAAACAAAGAAATTGCAGATTGTAACACTGGAAATTTAATGGCCTGTACGGTTCCGGAATGTTGGACATCAATTGAAAGCACCTATTTAATAAAAAGAAAAAGATCTTGCTAAAAGACAGGAAGCATGATTCAGGACCTCCAGGACTAGTATGTGTAACACATTATCCAAGAATTTAACAGCCTTCAAATCCCAGCTAACCATATAAAAATAATAAAAAGGGAAAATCGGCTCCAACCTTTTGGCATCCAAGACACTCTGAAAACGTTCCTTCTCAACCGACTCCCAAAACTGGTATAAACTCCAATAACAGCCAGAAGCTTTTTCCCTGGAGCAGAACCACTTTGCTTAAACT
Organism: Coffea eugenioides; assembly: GCF_003713205.1. Taxonomy (NCBI): domain Eukaryota; kingdom Viridiplantae; phylum Streptophyta; class Magnoliopsida; order Gentianales; family Rubiaceae; genus Coffea; species Coffea eugenioides. Next base: position 433,645 of record NC_040042.1, read on the forward strand.
GGCTCTTCAGGTACCCTTGACTCTTTGCCAAAGTCAACTCCATCTCAGCTTCAACAATCCTCCTCTCCAAATCCCTGACAAGTTAGCCACTTATAATCCAATCCCACATCAAACCGCCTGCTACACATTCCTCCACCTAGACAGTTATTGTAACAAGAGAAGAGGTGATAGAATATCATACTTGCATCCTAATACCGTTAGCTTGTCCTCAACTGTCAGCGTTTTCGGTCTCTGCCAATAGATGCAAAGTTGGATTAAACGAAGACCCAACTAAGATGGAGAAACGTGAACATCCAGAACAGAATGAATAAACAAACGTTTACTCCTTCCTTTTTGTTTAACAGAAATATAAGATTCAGAATTCCCGTACACATATTAAAGTTTACTCAAGTTCCAAAGAATGGACAAAATTCTACAAGGCAAAATCAAGAATCAAAAGAATTGTCTTTTTAAAATCTGGAACGCAATGAATGAGCAATCAACATGCCATTATTAAAAATTCAACATTAGCTAAATTGATAGCTATCCCAGACTCAAAGAAACTGAATTTTTTTTTTTTCTTGTACAAATGACATGCATCTAAACTCTTTACACGTTCGTCAGTGAAGAAAAATTTAATCTTTTCTTTTTTTTCTGATAAGTAAAACTAAATCCTGCATTTTCACACATCATCCTCAGCAGCTAAAGAAAGACAAAAAGAAAAGTACATTAAGAACTAAGAAATGCGAAGAAGAAGAAGAAATAGAAAACCTGAGCTGAATTTTGCTTCAAAAGAGAGGCCAATAGAGTTCTAGTCTCTGCATCTTGCCAGAGTCTGTAAATAGGAAAAGTAAAGCATAACATTACAAAAACTAAAATTTTATCCAAGAAAGGGGGAAAAGATGAGCAATACAACAGAAATCAATCATAAAGCACATTTTATCGATCTACATTAGGAGAGAGTAGTTTGACGGGGCATTACCGTCCGGCAACGTAAAGCCAAGCGAGACAAGAGAAGAAGGCCATCATCAGGGAAGGTTTGGAGGCCTGCGGAGTCTTTGATTTCGATCGGCGATCGGACTTGGACGACGTCGTCGGCAACGTCTGGTCCATTATTTCACTTCTTTTCCTTGGTTCTTTTTCCTCTTTAACAAAGACTTTCTCCGACCAGTTATTCGGAATTCAGGGGTGAACCAAATGGACTATAATGATAAGATTAGATTGATTAAATTGGAGTGAGACGAAAGATTAGCTCAATTTCCGGAAAATGGAAAAAAAAAAATTAATTTTCGGGTATGCTGCTCTTAAAATTCGATTAATGGCAGTTCGGACTGAGGAGCGCAGCAGCGGTTACTGAAACTTCCAGTTAGATTTGCTGCACGAAGGGTAAACGTGTCATTCAATTTTTACAAAACTATATACTATTTGTCTATCCAGTAATTTAAAAATATTTGTAAATATATGTTATTATTTGAAAAAATACTTTTTATTATTATTATTATTACAAAACCCGCATCTTCAAATCATCTTATCGAAAATTGTATACTATTTTGTACATGGAGAGGAATAAGATTTAACAAGTTGAAAAGGAAGAAGGGATGAAATTTATTTTTACCGAGTACCTGAAAATGTAGTTTTTATAACGTGTTGAACGTTCCTTTGAAAAAAAATGTGTTAAACGTTTTGTTTTACTTTTTAAATTTTCATTATGGCCCTTATTGAATACTTTTCTTTCACAAAACTTACCAAAATTAAATATAGCTTCCAATAACTTCTACTCTTTTTCTTTTTTTCCAAATAAAAATTTTCTTTTAATTTATACACATTTCTGTGTGCCATTCCCACTATAGTTGAATGGTTGCTGAAAACATGACTAACATTTTCATAGAAACACAAGGAGCATTGAAAGACCATAAATTTGCGTTGTTAATGAAAACTTTTTATGAATTTAATTTGTACAAAAGAAAATCGTTTGTTCCTAGATTGCACCTACGGTAGGTTTGCCATTAGTGATAAGGGTGTAAAAATAAAATGACACTTGGTAAAATGTTTTATGAATGTACTTCTTATTTCCTTAGAAACAATATGATGGATTTTTGCCGTATCGGTTACAGTCTTCTTGGTAAGAAGAACAATATCCAAGGAAGGTGGTTCAATCATTTTCCCCAATTAACAAATTAAGTCCAACTAGGGAAAGTATTTGAGGTGAAAAACACGAGAATTAGGCTTCGTCACTAGGCATACAAGATGAAAACAACAATTACAATCAGGTTCCTCAACCAGTCTTACCAATCAACTCACCTCAAGTGCAAGCTTAGTTATAGGTAAATGGTTGAAATCTCTGCATCATCTGCATTTGCATCTGTAGTAAAGTCCAAAAAGTATACACTAATACATTCCTTTAGTTTAGAATAGGGTTACAAACGAATCGAATCGCTCTCGCGAGCGACTCAAGTCCGAGTTCAAGTTGAACTCGGTCAATATCGGCCTCGAGATGATTTCGAACTAACCAAATCGAACTTGAACTCGAATTCAAATTCAAAAATACTAAACTCATTAACTCGTGAACTAATTCGAACTCGATTTTATATATTTTTTAATTTTTTATTTTAATAATAAAATTACATATATATCCCTAATATTTTATTATTTATTAAAAAATTATTATTTTATTTTTAAAAAAAAAATAAAAATACATTTTTTTTAAGCTCGGAACGTTTTGAACTCGTTGAACTTGAGCTCAAGTTCGAGTTTCATAAATTTATATTGAGACTAGATTTGATTAGATCAAAACTCAATTCGACTCGATTCATTTGCACCCCTAGTTTAGAGGTAGAAACCACTTCCTTTAGCCCCCTTGACCCAAGACCTCCTTCAAATAGATTAGAGTAGAAATAAGAACACTGTAAGAGCAGACAATTGACCCAAGAAAACAAACCAGCCTTACCTTTTTTTAACAGGTCGTATTTAATTTCTATCGCTCCTGAGACGTTGCTCATGCTTGAAGGAATTGACTTTAACTTGCTGTGGTGTACAAAGTAGAGGTTGAGATCCAAATACAGAAAACATATGGGATCCAATGACACAGAAAGAACGCATTCTCTCTCGCATGGAGACCTGAAACATATTTCTGAGAGGCAGCAGACCCTGTTTATAAGCTAATAGAAATCCTAGCATAGATTGGATATCCAACCAAAGGACAAACGCAGGATTGCAACTCCTGCATTGACAACAGATACTAAACGCTAATGGCATCTGGAGTTTTCCAGTAGAATTGGCAACAATTGCTGTTCACAATTTTGCTTATAAACTCCGAATCCAAAAAAACACGATGCAATAACCAAGAAACTATTGGGCAAAACGGAACAAAAACTAAGGATTACTTCTTTAGTGGAGTCTTTTTCAGCGATAAATAACCGTGAAACGAAAACACAAGAACCCGCCTTTCCAATTTTGAATCCGGTTACAACAAGAAGTTTTTGGTTCTTCTCAAATTAAAGTGTTTAGTTACTTCGCTGGCCTCCGGATAACAAACTTGAAAAAGAAGGAACCCCCTGATTTCTCATTTCTTCTTGGGCTCGTTTCATTTCTTCGGTATCTGTACAGAGCACAATAATTGCACCAAGAAGTCAGATTATTGCATGAACAACTTCTCTGCATGGTGGACTGTGATTTGAAAAGAAACAAAAATCACACTACACAACTATTATCATATGCAGATCAAGCATTCTTGCAATACAAGTATTTAGCACGTCTTCCATGAATACTTCCAGTAAATGAGCAATTTGACTGCAGAACAGGTTTTATATCATTTCCAAAAAGATGTTATCTGTAATTCTGAAAGCACATGAGAAACCAATTATTAAACTCAGGTACTTGAACCAACTATATGTAGTCATCTTGGTGATCGTGTCCTAATTAAATCTATAAGGTAGTATGCCATTGAGAACTATTCCAGTTCTTCTAATGATCATAAACCAGCAGTGGGAAAACAAAATGCCCCAGAAAAGTTTTTATACAGGCACAGATATCATAAAAACATGATCCAAGAGGAGTGATAGACCAATCAATTCCAAGAGACTGAATTTACATGCAACAATTTATTCAAGTAACAAGCCCCTAAGTTCAGCAACTGTTAACCTATCTAATAAACCCATTATCAAGATTGATCAACAAATAGGACAATCTCAAATAGGATAATCTGCTTTCAACCAATCAAAATAGAAACTTCAGAGCTAAACGTGCAACAGGAAACAACAATTAGAGAATATCATTCTTACCCATATTCTCTACTAGTTTGGGCATTACAAACATCACGAGAACCATAAACCCGAGCATCAGACCCATTGGGCTTTTCACTATAGACATTATGGAGAAGGGTTCCTTTATCTGCAGATAACAAGATGAATGAACCAAAATTGAGAATATATAATTTCAGAGTATCATTATAACTTTTCAATTGCAATTTGACTTATAGATAACTTGCACTGACCTCATAGTACTGTTCCTCTCTTAGAGGCTCCAGCACAAGCTCACTCAAACCTTTCCTAGTCTCTGTTAGTGCTGCCTGAACCTTACCTGGGTTTCTAGCACTCACATCAACTCGAACCTGATCACCACAAGATAATTTTGGAAAAACATGATTGTCAGCTCAAAAAACTAATAATAGAAGAGGAAATAAGTCTGATAACGATCAACTCACCGGAGAAAAGAAATATCCAATTGCGGCCACCTCAATTAGATGAGTCCCAGCAGGAACATTGTGGCTTTAGGCCAATTGTTAAGGAACTATACAGATTATAGATCCGCACAAGCATGTTAAGATTTCAATCCCGTAATTACTAAACCAAGTATAGATCCGCACAAGCATGTAAGCATGTTAAGATTGCAATCCCATAATTAAGCACAATCAGATTTTCCAATCTAAACCAGAAGTGATAGCTCAAACAGGGATAAAGTATGCAGCTATCAAGGGATTAAAGTTTTGCAGATCATACAGTTGAGTCATAAACTCATTTAGGAATTGTCACTGTGGACCATAAACAAAGAGGTTACCAAGTATCAAATAAATGTTACAAGCTGTCCTGAGGTTTTAAATCTATAATATGCAAAAGTGACTTTTCTCCTGAGATGACTGAAATAAAGGAAAGTAAAGAACTAGTCATCAACAATCAGGAGAAGAAAATGGGCTTTAGCATAGGGCACTACTGTGGTCAAGACATACCAAGAGTTAAAAATAAAAAAAAATAAAAAAAAAACTGGTAGAAAGATAGATAAAATCCAGCAAGGAAATGATGACAGGATACAAAGAAAAATATCCATCAGGCCGCAGAAAAGTGACTTCTTGACCACCATTCAGTATGACTTTGACATTTGAGGTTTTTGCAGGTAGTGCAAATCCCAGAGAGCTGGCACCTACAAGAATCACCAAACAAAGATATGTTAAGGAATTGACATCCAGAATATAAATGAGAATTTTTGTAACGGTGAATGTAGGAAAAATCAAGCAACCAATGTGAAGAAATCAACATAGAAAGGGAGAACACAAAGACAGTGCTACGAATCATATCAATGTAATCCCAATTTTAGCACACAAAGCAGCCCTACTAATTGGCATCCTTGAAGACTAAAACATGTAGCTATAGTTAATTATCCCCAACAACTTAGATCTCCTTTCCATTAATAGTTTCATTCAGAATGGTTTCTATTTAAAAAAAAAAGGCATAAATCCCCTAGTCCTAGTTTCAATCAGTAGGCTAAATTATCGTTCCTTCCGTAAATATCAGCGTCTTATTAATACTTGAGTCTCTATTTTTGATGCAAGCTTGAAACTCGTGGATCTCCCCAAATATCTGTCGTCTTTGCTAGAAACTAGCTTAACCAATTTGAGTAGTCAGTCCAATTTGAGTACTAGCTTAACCAATTTGAGTAGCTTAACCAATTTGAGTAGTCAGTCCACCTCACACTTTTCTAACCAGGTTAAATCAACAGGGAGTCCCAAAATCTTGTATTGCATAAAATTCGACTAAACACTCTCCAGAACGTCACAGGCATAGGTTCGTGTAAACACCGACGAGACAACTCAATAGATACAATCAAGTAATACAACCAGAACTATCATCCAAAAGCTTCTAGCTTGAGCAACTTATAAACGGCTTCAAATCATTTTAGGCAATATAACTATACCACATAAAAGAAACCATGCAAGGGGAAAAAGTCACAAAGTATCAAAATGAACAAGTAAAGAAGAAGATGAAGTCACAAGGAAATCCCATACCTGGAATTTTGACTCTGCCATTTATCGTATAACCATCTCCATTCCTGCCACCAAAAAAAAAAAAAAGAAAACGAATAAAATAAGCAGACAAGCCCACATGATAGAATTAAAAACCGACTGCAATTTTGGGATCAAAATAATTCACATAATTAGAAAATTGATTACAAGTCCAGAAACTGGGTTAGTTCAAAATTGGAAATTATAAATGATATGCATGGTAGCTAGTTGAATGAGGAAAAAGGGCACAAACCCGGATGCGACGGCGAGGGCCGGAGGAAGGAGAAAGCATAAACAAATTAAAGAAACAAATGGAAGAAGACCTCGACCAAGACCAAGACCTCTTCTTCTTCTTCTTAATAATACTACCATGATTTCAGAGCTGCCTCTTCCTTCCATTGATTGATTACTGCTTTGCCGAGAGATGGAGAGATGAGATCGGTCGGGGATTCGAAGAATCGTTCACAACGATGCAAACACTTTCTCCGGTTCAATACAAAGATCCAATATTCTTTTCCAAAGCCCGGCAGCAGTCCGGTCTCACTGGACGCCCCCGATTGGGCCGAAGGCATTAATGAGAGCACCTAATGGGCTTAGACACATCTGACCCAATTCGGAATCGCTGTGCTCTTTACTTCCTTTTCTTTTCTTTCTTTGGTTCAGCCATTTGGGTCCTTGGACGAGCGGGGTTTGGGCAGGATAACAGCTTTTAATGAGCCCAATGTTTGAGATTCAGACGCCCAAATTCATAGATTATCTGACCAGGATTCTAGCTAGACTGTTTGTTAAACGAACTAATTTGGTTAGCTTAAATTCGGCCATTATTTACTAAGTTGCAAGTCAAGTGCTTGGAAAGCTACGCAATTGCAAGAGTTGAGAAATGAAAATTCTTTTAAGAATGCAGTGTGAAGAAATGCTTTTAACGTTATAGTTATTAGTGACAAAAGCCCCGATCCAAATGGGCTCAAAACCATGCAAATATTTGACGAACAAGAACGAGTTGAATTTGTAAGGAATCGTGATGATATATATATATTTCATTTAAGGGTATTCCAATCTTTCGATTAGACTAATATCTTAAGATTGTGTAAAATCTTGTCCCAAAAATACACAGTGAAACAGCACACGAGGTCAATCACAGGACCTGCTAGTAATTTACCAGGCTATGAAATCAGTAAAACTATCCACGAGGGCATGTATATATATATTCATTATAGAAAATCTTTTGTCCCACCTTTTGTACTATTTCTTATCGTGTTTTTTCATTTCTCGTACTTCCTAGTCATCATAATCATAAATTAAAAGTACTCCAGCATTGAAAATTTTGGCATATCCATAGTTTGAAGTCAAGTGAGATAGGAGTGCCCCAGGGTTGGCTTGGCTGGTGCTGGGGAAGTCTCTTTAGGTACTGGCACCGAGTGGTCGCGGTTCGTTCCTTGTTAACGTCTTGTGTCTCTTGAGGGGCGGGGGCACAAGCGCAGTGGGATTAGTCGAGTCCGAATTATTACTCCGTTGAATCCCGGATACCAACTGTGTCACGAAAAAAAAAAAGAAAAGAAAAGATAGGAGTATCTATTTTCTATAGCAATCAGTGAGTTGCGTGCATAATCCTTTGTCATTAGTACGAGAATTGTTAGGATTCCTCAACCCGAAAGTAAAGTCGTCCTTTCATAGTCCAAAACCAGTAGGAGCAGTGGTACAATAATATTTTACTTATAAAACTTAATAATAATTACATTCTGGAAGTACAACGAAGGGCCAACTCCCAAATAATTATTGTAATTGCTATTATTGTGTTGCTGAATATTCTATTAATACTTTCCTCTTACTTTAATTGCCATTTTAAGTAAGGCCAAACCTGATTACTTTCATTCCTCCCCAGTTCTTTTCTATTTTTTTGTACTCTTTTTTTTTTTTTTTCCAATTATCAAATTCGAATTCCTCTACTCTTAAGTTCGTCTAAAAATGATAATTATCTTTAAAGGTGGGGTTCGATGGCCTACAAGCTGCTTGTTTAAATTAAAGATAAGAAATCGGGAAATCAAAAACTTCTTTTGAGATCTTTTAATTGTTTAATTAGAAATAAGTATAAAGGTTATTAAACGAGCAACCATCATGATGTTGAAATTTTAAGTAATGTATTACATAAAACACGTGACAATCTAAATTTCAAAAAAAAACAAAAACAAAGAAGTGTAGTTTTAAAACCATCTAAAAACTACAATTGGAGTGAGAAATTTACAAAAGGAATACTTAAAAGAGTTTGCATTACTTTCCTTTGATCCATGACCAAAAGGAATTCTAATTTGGATGCATGTGTGTGCTTGAACCGCAATCAGACTCTTCTTTATGCCCCTCGTCAAAGAAGAATAAAAAAGGAAAAGTTAGAAACCCACACGTTGAAATAATACATCCTCCAATTCCAATGACAACAAAGTGCAATTCTGGCTAACTTTTACTTTTTCACCATTTGAAGAAGTTTCCACGAATAGAATGATGATCCTGGAATCAAACAAAATCCCATCAAAGTTGGAAAACGGAATCAAAATGACTAGTAATATGAATCCAGGACGAGTTCTCAAGACATCAGAGACAAACACTGGCAGCTTTTTTAAACACAAACACAGACAGATAAACAGAGAAAGGGGAGCTGTCGGACAGCTCAGAAACCAGAGATCGCTTGTCAATTACCGCTACAATTAATACGAGTACAAAGGGATTTATGCTACTCCATATTGGTTTTTTTTTTTAACCAAAATTGACCAACCATAACTTTTGGTTTTAACAAATTTTCCCTCTCTTTCCCTCTCTCCTACTCCAACCCTTTTGCCATTTCATTCCCTTCTCTCTCTTTCTCTCGTTCTCTGGCCAAAAGATTAATTTTTTTTTTTAAAATGTGTTTTCTTGGCATCATCAGATATTGGCTTTCTACCTACCCTTGCCATTGAGTCATCTATGGGCCCTTTTCAGGTTTAAGTAGTACCGGTATTTTATTTTTCTGCGTCGGTTGCAACTGAAAAAGCAAAAGCTCAAGAATTGGATGGAGGTGATCTGAGTTTAGCTTGGACGTAAAAGTTCAGATCGCCCGCTGGGTGGTGGGTTCTTGAATTTAAAATTAGATTTTGGCACCTGGGCTTTCATTGGATTTGTGATATGGGTTGGAGATATAAGGCTGGTTTGTGTCTCATTGCTACCGTTGTTGTCATTTGGGTCACCTCTGCAGAAGTCACTCAGGTCCAGATTTCCATCCCTAATTTCTCTTTTGGATTTTGGTGTCTATTATTTGTCCTGAAGGATTTATTTCATCTGTATGCGTGTTTAACTCTGTTGTAATTGGTAAAACGGTTACAAGGCATTTTGTGGAATGAATGCAGCAATGGAACTGCTTCAGCTAGTATTTTGTTGAATTATCTCTTTTGGGTTGGATATTAGCTTATTTTCTACCTCAGTGTGAGGTTCATTCCTTGGGAATTGTGTAAAAGTGATGTAAAGCAACCAACTTGAACAAATCTTTATGTGTTGATATGCTTAATTAGGATTTGTTCACATATTGGATTGATTCTCGTAAGAGGTTTCCTGATGACTGGAATGCCGCTAGTTACATAAGCACGGATTAATGTTTCAATTTTGCAGCCTGGGATCTCAGTATAATTTGATTGACCTTGCTTCCTTTAGGAAATTGATTGCCTCTACCTTTAGGTCCTTGCTAATTGAGCAGAAGCTATACCTTCTGTTATTTCCAGTTGAAAGTTCCCAAACTTACCGTATTAAAGAAATGGGGTTTGACTTCCAGTTAATGTGTTGAGCCTGAATTCTTCTGCTATTCAGCCATGCCTTCTTAAGTTGATATGCCTGCCTCTGTTAGCTAGTATGATTCCCTCTAACCTGCATTCAGCTTCTCTCAGAAGATCATCCTTTTTCCATCAGGAATGACCATTTATGATGTTTTTAAAATCATTGCATATCTGTAACCCTGTGGATGAACTTGTGCATCCGTTTATTAGGTGTACTTTTCTTAATCAGACCGTTATCGTTACTTTGCACAAATCTCCATTGACTCTAAAATCTACTGATAGGGAACTGTTGGATTCTTATCACTTGTTCTTCTGCAGGGTATTTTTGAAAACTACAAGCAACCATTTGCCGTGACATATCTTGGGGCTTCTCTAATGGTGATTTATCTCCCACTAGCATTTCTAAAGGATTGGATTTGCAGTCTGATAAGAAAACGCTCTGGGAAAACTGGTAAAACTGTAGGGTCAATTGGTGATTCATGTGCTGGTGCGGATTCTCCTTTGAAGTATATTGGAGACCAGAAAGTCTTTGAGATGGATATTAAGGGATCTTTGAATAGAAAACACAGTGAAGTAGATCTTTCTGCTCAAGAAGAGGGAAAGCCATTAGTTTCTATATGTACAGATGGTGCTGAGAATGCTAAACAAGAAAAAGAGGTTTCCACGAGGGAAATTGCCATGTATGGATTCTATATCGCCCCTATTTGGTTTATTACGGAGGTGATTCTCAAACTAATCTACATCAATCATTTTCTGCCTTTAACAAACCATTGGTACCACAGAGATCTGACTGTTATTTTTCTTAATTCATTTTAACTGCATTTTCCTAGTTTGCAGTGGGTGACAAAAAAAAAAAAAAAGCTTCTTCCCTTGACAGCATCCTCCAAAATATCTTGATAAAGTTAAAATTGTTAAGCACATGCTTAAGTTTGCACTACTTCTTTTTGTCTCGTTTGCAGTACTTATCAAATGCTGCCCTTGCACGTACAAGCGTTGCAAGTACAACAGTATTATCATCTACTTCAGGACTGTTTACCCTCTTCATTGGTGCATACCTGGGCCAAGATTCCTTAAGTGTATCGAAAGTAGTTGCTGTTTTTATTAGCATGGCTGGTGTTGCAATGACAACTCTAGGAAAAACTTGGGCAGCTGATGATGCCCAACTTAATCCTTCTTTGTATGTCTTTCCTGAGCTCTATTCACTTTAACATAGTTTGATCCTGCAATCTTAGTTCTGTGGGTAGTGCATACTTCTTTGGTGACAAACAACCAATATATTTTCTAAATTGAAATCTCTGTGGAAACAATGGCAGATTGATAGCTTCCCAGTCACTGTGTTTTACATGGTGAGGCTATACAATTTGTTATAGATGATCCCTTAAATAGCTGTTCTGTTATAATTATGTGCATTTTCCAGTAAGCCTACATACTAGCAGCATTTTTTCTGTGCTTTAAGATGGCATGGAGGAATACAGGAAAATAATACATTTTGCTTTTGTTATAAGAATTTTTTTTATATAAATATTCAGTGCTGATGTTTATTTTATGTGTTTTGAGTTTTCTATGGTATATGTGAGCTTTGAATTCTACAGTATGTCCGGCACTGACTGACAATTAACGTTTTCTTTGCAAAGAAATGGCAAACGTACTCTTGTTGGGGATCTTTTTGGCCTTCTATCTGCTGTTACATATGGACTATTTACTGGTTAGGCAATTTCTGACTTCATGCTCAATATTTAACTAAACTACATAATGTATAATGGCAAAAAATAACAGTTATTTCTATATGTTTTGCAGTACTTCTCAAGAAGTTTGCTGGTGAGGAAGGAGAAAGGATTGATGTTCAGAAGCTGTTTGGATATGTTGGCTTGTTCACACTTGTAGCCCTATGGTGGCTCGGTAAGTATTCTTCTGCGTCATTGCATTTGAATCATCAATGTTTTCTTTCCAGTCAATGGATAGTTTATATGTATCTTCGAACTTGATTCTAAAGTCAAACAAAGATTGGTTTTCATTTGTGCGGAATATTTCTTTGGAATTTTAAGAAAAATGTTTTCCTTTCTGGTTGAATCACATAATATTACGGGTGAGATTTGTCAAAAAAGAAAAAAGGAAGCTATACCTTTTTGAGGCTTTTTCTCCTTATGTTTTCACTGATATGTACTGATTTTCTGGGAAGATAGGACTGGTGGAATATAAGAGAGAATTGGTGTAACTTGAGCAGCATGAAAGGGGAAAATTGGGGCTATCAAGGCAACAAAACCCAAAAATGTACTTGTTGGTTAAATGCTATATGTGATGGAAACAAAACCACAAAATGTGGTATCTCAAACTTCTTAACTACCAATAATACAGATATCTGCCTTCTTTTTCTTTTAGTCTACTCATGCAACACTCATTCTTTGCTCCCTTTAGAAAAAGTTATGCTTTTAGAATTAAGTCAGCAAAACTAGTGTTGAATAATTGACAGTTAATTCTGAAAATGATAAGAATTAAAAAAAAATAAAAAAATGAAGAAACAGAAAGGGGAAAGGAGGCTCAAAATTGGGATTACCTGGAATGGGCGGCAAAACTTGGACCCTTAACCATGAGTGACCAGGACCATCATAGTTATATTAAGACCAGGAATTTTTTAGGGGATGGTGAGGTGTCAGTATTGGTAAATTGTTCTTTTCATCTAGTGAACCAAGTGGCGATCCTTTATCATTTTGATGTGTTCTCATGTAATGGTTATTTTTTATGTTATCAGAGGAAGACTTTCATGTCCCTACTGTTTTACTGTATTATTGTGATGCAAAGTTGTATAATAGCTAGATAGTGGTTGCTTGTGTTCATCTTATGTAATGTTCATGTTGCTTTGTCATCAAGTAACAGTTTCGGTTTTATTGTTGCTTCAGTGTGGCCATTGACTGCCTTAGGCATAGAGCCTAAATTTACAATTCCTCACTCTGCTAAGATGGATGAAGTTGTTATTGCAAATGGACTCGTAGGAAGTGTTCTTTCGGACTACTTCTGGTATGTGCAAAACCATAGCTTTTAGTTAAGTTGTTCCAGACATTTTTTTTTCCTTGGACAATAACTCTGTTTTGCTCAGGGCACTATGTGTTGTCTGGACAACTCCGCTGGTAGCCACCTTGGGCATGTCTCTTACAATCCCACTTGCCATGTCGGCTGATATGGTGATACATGGACGCCATTATTCAGCCATCTACATTCTGGGTTCGGTTCAGGTATGGAGTTTGTTTGAAGATGAAAATGATTAGATGCTTTTAGTCCTTTTATAGAATTTTTTTTTAAAAAAAAACATTGCACGTGAGAACAACTAGAATCAGCAGAAGGATAAAAAAATTTGTGCCCTCTGTAGGCTGTACTTCAGGCCAAAGAATGACCAGGGAAACTTAATCATAATCATTTGCATAAGCACAAGACCTTTCTCCAGAAAGTAATAACAGAGAAAGAGACACCATTTTTAATTAGATTAGAAGCATCATGCCTAAATCACATTATTCTGAGGCATGTAATTCTATCAGTCAGGAATCTAATGAAAGGACTTGATACCTTTCTGTCAGACTTTATTATCTAGGACAGCGGGTAAAGTTCAAAGGCTGCTTTCTTGCACATTTGAGAAGACATGCCCACAAGTTTCTTCAAAAAGTTAAAAAAGAAAAATGGGGAGTGGGACACCTGTAGTTGCAGTTGCTCCTTTAATTTTATTTATATGCGTATGATTCTGGTTATAATCTTCATAGTGCTATGAATGAAAATTTTCCACTGCTATGGTAGAACTAACGAAATATCGTAGACTGGCATACCCCAATTGAGCTGAAGGTATTCTTCACATGCAGGTATTTGCAGGATTTATTATAGCCAATCTTTCGGATTGGTTTACCAGAACTTTGGGGTTATAGCATATGCTTAAACTGCGCTTGTTGTGGCACAAGTGGGCATCTGCAAGGCCACAGGAAAACTGTGCAATTTTGTCACAAGATTGTAGCTATTATTCCCTTCATTTTTTCCCTGTACTTGCCGGTGAGTGTCACAACTTTAGCAAGTTGTACCTTTTAGTCAAATTTTTGTGGTTTCTTAGGACTGCTTACTGTTTCCTCTTGTTCCCTCCAAGAAGCTTGGAGGGAACACAAAATGATGTTTGTACAGATATACTACAAGTTAATGTCTAAATGTTGAGATCATTCTTGTCAAGTTGAATATAAAAAGTCTCTCTTTCTTAGTGAAATATTTGCATAGAACAACACTTAGTAGGTGCCAAGCCGTCTTCTGAGCAGTTAAAGTAGTTGACACGAAGCATTTCTTTACCAGCTTATGGTTGGTAATGGTAATTGGTGATGGTAATGCAAAAGAACAAAAAATAAGAAAGGAGACAGCATTGCTTTCTCGGCACAAGGTAATCCAGATGGTATCAAGTTTCACCAGCCATATTTCAGTTATGTATATTGTACCCCTGCATGCAAGGGGGGATATGCCTAGAAAATGAAATTTGCCTAACCACAAAAGCTGATGAAGTTAGTCGAGAGAATTTTGGAAGATTGAAGACCTGGAGGCCGAGCATAAAATCACACTTTGAATAGAATGATTATAGGAACAATGAGTTTTTCTGTGATCTTTTCGAAACAAAACATGATTGCAATTACAACAATGTGAAACTTTACATGATTGAGCAAAACCTGATCCCCCATAATTTCCTCCATCCTCCACATCTACTCCTCCCTTGAACATACAAAACTCCAACACCCCTGTCAAATGGAGGTTTTTCACCGTCCCCCCCCCCCAATTTCTCCTTAGTTCTCATCGATACTCGTGAGTGCTCAAGCAGATTTTCTAAGAAACACAGCAGAACATATTGGACATCTATTTCACATTTCATTACAGCCTTCACTCTTTCACTATTAGCTGCGGTGTCCACTTGAGATGCAGATTCAGCTTCCCGGAAGGAGTACCATCTACTGGGAAAACATCTGTAAATTCTTCCTCCAGTATAACCCTTGTCAGTGTCATGACGCATCTTCCCATTTTATCCTGAAACATCAGTTGGCATAAGTTCAGCTGTGGAACAACTAAATCTCACTCCATATGGTTAAATACTTCCAAACTCTTTTAAGAGAAAGGCAGGATACAAAAATGACAAGGAAAAAACAAAAAATTCGAGCCTTAATCACCAGACATAGTGCTTCTCCCAGTACCCGAAAAGGGAAGCTAAAACTCAAAGAAAGTTGTGGTCATTTCATCATTACCAAAAACAGTCAAGAGCCCTCTGCCAATTTAGTAGCAATACATTTTACACAATAGTCAATAAGAAGAAGGAATTCAAAAACGATGGCCAACACCATCAAAGTATTATATAGCTCATGAGAGTTGCCCAGTGTTCTACAATCATTGAGCAATGGCAATTTATTTCCTTAGCAGAGTTGCGATTGCATACTTCTATACAACCACAAGTTTGGAGATTATATGTCTTGTGTAGTCTTCAAAGGGTGGTGGAAGGGAGGGGGAGTTGTAAACTTAAGATCAAGTCCTGAACAAGTTTTCTTCAAAAATAAATAAATAAATTCAGTATCTTCAAATTGGCACTTCAACACATTATAGCTTACTTAGTTTGGTGGAAAATTTATATTGATTCACGCTTTCAAGAAACTGAAACAAGCAAAGTGCTAATGTAACTTGGTGAGACAGAAGAAATGGAAGCAGCTAAAAGGGTTACCTTCCCAAATGTGTCATGGTCGTAGACTTCCAACATTAACAAGTCATGCAATCCGTCCTCCACAACAAAGTCAAAGGTTTGATTCCAAACTGGATTTAAGGTGTCATTCAAAACCTGAGATGATGAAAAGTAATAGCAAACATTATGCAATTGTCAAGCCATTAAGTTAAAATAAGTGCTGGCAAGGTGGACATCTCATTTGCTTCAAATAAGTTGATTCTGAATTGTATTGCTTGACAGATGTTTTTAGGTGATTTCATTTGCCTATGACTATGGTTTTAAATTTAATTCAAGCTGGAAGAGGTAGTTTAATCCAGAAAGCAACCCCTAGGTGTTTCTTAAAGTGGTGCAAAAAAAATAAAGGAAATTGTTAGCTAAATTTCCTTTTCGTATTCTGCACCACAAAGACAGCTTTTTCTTTCAAAAATATATTACACAAATGTACAGATTCAATCCTTTAAACATTAAGCCTAGGAACTACTATTGTAAAAAAATTAAAACCAAATGAGAACAGACCCTATAACCTTTACGAAGGTATGCAAAATAAAATGGATTGTACCAAGCAGAAGACAGTTATAAGAGAAAACCAGGGAGATCAAGTAATTCTTCAGTCATCAACAAAATAGAATATGACAAATAAGATTGTAGCATTTCCAGGAAAGTTTCCTTTTTACATTTTCCTTAAAGTTCTCATTCTTTACAAGGGCAAATCAAATTTAGCGACCATAGGTAATCAAAACCTTACCCTCGTCTTGTTCTTCTGTTTGGACTTCTTCATTTCAAGTACCACAAATGGATCAGATTTTCCCATAAAATCAGTAGCTGGTAAATCTTCTGCAGATATTACTGTGACAGAGAGAACTCCTCTGACGATAACGTCCCTTTTCCTGTGTAAAGCAGGTTTTTCTGTATCATCAGAGTCAATATCCTGCTTAAGGGCCTTCTCCAAGTCAGTCAATCTAAAGTCGGGGTTGAAGCGAGTCAGCAATGCACTCTCACTCCCAAAAGGACAGTATAAAAGCTCCAAATGAACCTGTAATACATAACAAATCCGGAGACAGGAAGCACAAAGGTATTGAAGGAAGTGTAGAAAACAAACTAATATAAGAGAAGAGAAACATTCAGCATCCAAATATGTTGATCTACAATTTTAAATCAGAATTTTGGGTGTGGATTAGCAAAGAGTCAGTGAGGTTTTGTCATCCACATAAACATCATGAGCTATCTTTTGGAGATGCAAAGAAGTAAAATTCCACATCATGTCATAAAATACTTAGTTATCATGCTCGGTAGTTGTAACTTGTTATGATACCATGCAGAGTAGCTAATACTTGGGGAATTAACCCAAGAAGACATTGACTTCTCAGCCACAGATTATAAAAGCACAAGTTAATACCCCTTATTGCAGTACTCCTTCAAAGCTATCATGTACCCCTCAAAATGCCAGTAAATGAATGGAAAACAAATTGTCATGACCAATTTTCTCAAAATTATGGCCTGTACCTTATTACAGGCCTAATCACCACACATGGCTAGTAAGAGAACAGGACTACAGCTATGTTCCTATACCAACTAATTCCTCCATCTATTGTTGTATGACATACCTTTTCTTCTCTTTTTGGATCTCTGCACATGTGCTCAATCTGTTACTTTTCTTCATTTTTATAATATGACTGTGACGTTCAATTTCAACGATTAAATAGGCATATGAAAATTCAATTTACTTACAGACATGGATTAATTCACTTGTCCATTTACTGCAGTCATTAACAACAGCAATTAATCATAGCCATAAAACCTTAACATTGCAAAAAATTTGACTCTTCCCTTCTCACCTGACCCCTGTTCTTTGTATCCCTTTGAATCTCCAAATCTTTCACAAGTTTCAACCAGACATCTTTAACCTTCCCAGGTTGAAGGTCCTTCAACAAAATTCGAGCACAACCAATGAATTCAGAAGCTTGAATCCCTTCGTCGTCATAAATCCTTATTGTCAAGTTTTGAGTGGAGGCATCTTCAACTATGAACTCAAAATGTTCATTCCAAATTGGGTTTATTTGGTTGTTCTAGAAAGTAATGTGGAAATGCATTCAGTACAAGAATGAATGGAATGTTAGAACAAACAGGATTAGACAGATTTGATTTCTCACAATTGTTTTGCTAGTTTTTGTCCTGTTGCGCAGCGGGCGTATGAACAATTCTGCATATGGATCAGATTTCCCAATGAAGTCCTTGTTTGTCAACTCCTTAGCTTCTACAAGCTTCACATCTAGTATTCCAACAGGCTTTAGCTCTAAGTCACTGTAATCAAAGCATTATAGAACAAATACTACCATCAAATTCAAAATTTATTACGTGGACAAGGCTACATTTTCAACTAAAAAGTGGATCAAGGGTGCTCATGACTACAACAGTAGAGAAGTTTTGAATTAATAACTTTCTCCTCTAGGAAGATAATTATGTGACATGGTTAGAAGAACTTAGGGGAGAAAAGAGTAACTACCATAAGTTGCAGTAGACCCAAAAAAAAAAAAAAGATTTAATTGACACCAAGTCTGTTTTTCCTGACAAATAATCTACTTCAGCTTATTTCTGCTGTCAAGCAATCTGTCGTTTGTTTCTACTGAAGATAGGCTCTGGAGTGCTGATGCTACAAAGATAACTCTATTTCTACCAGTTAAGCCAGCATTCTGCATTATAGTCAAATAAATATTCAACTTATCTTGAGACGAAGTCTTTTCCATTGACAGAGTAAAATCGCTCAGCATGTAAGACCAGCAAAAATTAAGTGTATCACAGTAATTATATTTAAATGGCAAAGATGCATATTTTTAATGAGAGAGAAATTCTAATAAGAAAAAATGTATAGCTTACGCAGAATGACCATCAACATTGCTACATTTAAAATCCCATGATGGACATGTATGTTTTGCTAGACTTAAATTTGCATGAGGGAAACAAAGAAAACCAGAGCATTTATGAAGCACATAAGCATTGTTGCAACTAGCAAAGGTGCTTTTGAACTACGACTACCTTAGCAATACAAAGACCAATTACATCTGGAAAAATATGACTACCTGGATCAAGAATTAAATTAAGTATGCAAATAATGTTAAAACTGTTTAACAATGTATTCTCCATTAATTTATCCCTAGTACCTTCCCACTACTTGACAGGATCGATTTACTTCTACAACTACAGTGTGATGCCAAATTGAGTTGTCCCAGCAATAATAAATAACAATTTGTTGAAAGACTAAAAACAGCTAAGAACTTGAGGCTTTTTCTAAACTGAGTGGGAGGCTGATTTTTACCTATAGTCTCCTGGTAATATGGGAACAATCTTACGAACTGGCCAGGTGATAGAATCTTCAATGGCATCTCGTATCATTTCCTGTACAAAAAGAAAGGCAACCACATAACAAATCCTTCCATGTTCATAATCTAAAAATATTTCCATTAAAAAGGCAATGAGAGTCATTTGCTGCTACTAAAACCTGAGAAGGATAATATTCTAACTTTTGACTCACAAGCAGCTTGTATCCGATATTATCACATACTTATGAGTTTTGCGAAAACTTGTAAGATCTTAAAATGCTCTGCATGAAACTTTTGAAATTATTTCACCAATACAAAGAGTAACACACATAATTAATAAATGTAATCCTTTGTTTTCAGAATAGTTGAGCAAAGCAGTAATTCACTATAGCGGCAGTCATCCAATCATAAATTAGTTAGGCAACTTCAGTGGGTCTTTTATCCTCATATTGCTAACTTTATTGCAAATTAAAGAAATAGTGTTGGTTTTATTCCTGTTCCCAAGATAGGGAAAGCAATTCATAGGAAATCAAATTTATAGTTTCCTTTTCTTCTTCTGCCAATGTTCCTTCTTCTGCTGTTATGGTTATTCTTTTTTCCCAAACTCCCTCCATTCTGCCCTCTCCTCTTCTTCTCCTTCTCCTTCTTCTCTTCTCCTTAATCAATTCTCTATGCACATACAAGAAGGGAATCATAGAGCAGAAGGGCAGCCACAAAAACAGATCATCTGTGGTGCCTCCCTTAGCATCTTTCACTCCCAATAACTCCCTCTCCACCACCATGCCGATATCAAACTGCCACAGCACGGGTGCCTTCTTTCATTTGCTCTGTCAGCTAAATCCCAACAGCTAGATAATTGCAGTGATAAAGAAGTTAAAGTAGATTGCAGGCAGAATCATGTTGGCATAAAGAGGCAGGCCATAAGGCTGTCCTCACGGCCTTCAACTTCAAAATGCATTAGCAACAGGAACAGAAGTCATCCTCATTGTCCATGATGAGTAAGAGCAAAACCTATTAATTCTCGAAAACAAGGATACTAACAAAAAGAAAGTGCAGGGCAAGAATAAAAACTGGGTGCAGGGCGAAGTGGATGATTACAGAAGTAGACTAGTACTACTAATATTGGGCCTTGTAGGCTGTGCAACTAAAGTGAATATGTTGTTCAGTTGGAAACTCTGGAGAAGAGACTGGAGGAGGAGGAGAGGGAAAAATGGAGAAAGTTCAGTAGAAAGAAGAAAACTGTCAGTAGAGAAAGAAGAAGTCTGTTTTTTAGGAATTGATGTCCTTAGTTTGGGAAAACCGACAAAACCAACATTATTTCTATACTTTCCTAACAGATATCGATGTTTTGGGTAAATAACCTACCTTTTCAACTACTCTACTAGATGTTACCCAGATATTCTACAGTATCACAATTGAATAACCAAAATGTCATTGGCTAGTTCCAGTGCAAGCTAATGAGTAATAGATAAAATAGTCTACTGTTGGACCAAATGCAGATTAACATTGTCAACCTTTAACAATACAAAAATGGCAGCGTATGCACCTGAAATGTGTCAAAGTCATCAAAGTAATCAGAAGAGAACAAGCAAAGAAACTCCTAACAACAAAAAATGTCCATGCCCACATTTTTAGTTTGCCCAATGATTTTAGTTGTTATGAATAGAAACAGGAAGGAGACCACATTTCTAAACCCAAGCAATGCATTATGATTTTGGTGATACACTCCATTTACTTACAAAATATTGCATGACCTATCCAACAATTACTTCTAATAGTGTATCGATGCAACAGATTTAAAAGAGGAAGAGCTCCCAAACCTCAATAGAATCAGATATTCCAGGAATTGCTGTGATTTCACCACCAACAACTTTGAGGGTAAAATCCAGATTTTTCTGCAGAAATATAACAAAATTAAGTGCAGCTCCAAAATAAAAATTTTATCCTCAAGGAAATGAGTAACACAAACATATTCATATATACATGCTTACACATATGACTACATGTAAATCTGTGTCTGAAAATGGAATTTTCAATTGTGCGTGTATGTTAGTTCAGTTGTATTGAAATGCATAAAGGGTGGTTCACCTTTTGTCTCAGGGAGTAACATACAGCTCCAAAACAAGGAAATTCATCAACCAGGGGTTTGAACATTAATCTGAAAACCCCGGTAAATCCAATATTCTTGACCTGCATCAAACAAATAAAGTAATACTAAATTATGCAGGCTGAACTTTATACACAGGCGCTCACTCATAAAATATATCATACTGTTAACAGTAATTTGTATGAGACATGAAAAGTAATTTCTTAGTTTTCGTATAACGCACATTCTAAGAAAGGTACCAAAAGGAGTACTTAAAAATTAGTCCAGTTGTATACTAGCCCAAGGACATTATTGCTAGGATATGTTCTTGCTAATCTAAATGATATAAATACCAACAGATGTGTTCAAACGTAACACAATGTAGTATTCTTAGAATTTAATAGACTGTCTATTAGCTGATTGTCAATCCCAAACAACTACTACATGCACAGTACTCTCCATTACTCTAGGACAAGACTGGCAAATCAAACAACTTAAAGTTAAAACCTTTCAAATACAGCATTCATGAAAATGAATCAGGGGGAGGATACGAAGCTAGATTAGCAGGAATGAAAGCGGTCTGGGAATCTAATCTACTAGTTTAAATGAACAAACTCTGTATGGTCAAGATTCAAGATAGGTATCAAACACTTTTACAGGAAAAAAACCAGCTAACAGAAGTAAAGTGTTAGATCTATTAAAAAATATTACAAGATAGTTGAAGAATAAGAATTAGCCATTTTAATCAGGAAAAGAATCTGTCCAAGGCATGCCAACATATCATTGAGTCTGAAGAAGTGCATTTAAAAGTAGCAGAACCAACATATCATTTTCCCAAGAAATGTGGCATTGGAATAAACGATCTTAAGTTCGTTCAGATCGAATTCAGAAAGAGTATCTCCTTCAAAATAAACGGGAGGCTGTTTCTGCCATATCTATCCTTCCACAGGATATGTTAACAGGCTGTATGTATACATTCATCTAAAAAGAATGTATAGAGAGAATTTAGATTGTTAAGTTCTTGAGAACATTAATTCGTATGCCAACTTCACCAGGTCCAAACTGAAGTAGTTCTTGAGTTCAGAAAGACCTACAAAAACAACTAATTCACATATATGCCAATATGCTTCGAGGTTGAAGATACACAAGAAGGAAATATAAGTCAGAGCTGTCTACAAGAATATAGATCAGCGAAGCAATGCATAATTAATTGAAAATATTGGATAATAAAATTCTAAAAAATGTTTGCTATCCTGAGATTTTTAAATTAATATCTACAACACATTTAAGGAGTAATGGAGTTGACACATTATCAATCATTTCAAAAAGTGTTGCCATTATATTCCTATACCAACATGGATATATGCATGAATTTCATAAGTCCCTTTAGTGAATTAAATGAACAAAAACCTGTATTGGTAGTTTAACTCCAACTCTGGTTTCGATGTCGATTATAATGCTGGGATTTCCATCCCACTGCAACTCCAACTCCATAACAATTTCCCCAACATCACCATCAATCACGGCAATTCCTGCAAGACATCAAGAAAGTTTCTGGCTGTTTATTAGTGTCCAATACATGAAAAACATAAATTTTACTCTTTATAGTTCAGAAGGGGACAAATTTTTTTTTTAATCTTGGTCCTTTTTATGTCACATGCGCATGAATGATTACTCTCATTGGTTTCAAGCACAACCTACCTCCCAAATACAAAGAAAGTGAACTACATAATTTCATGCCCATCATCCATTAGTGACCTTCTTCCTTTAAGACAACATTTTTGCAGGATGCTTAAAGATTTGACACTCATTCTATAGTCTTCTAAAGTAAGATAAGGAATATACGATCATTGTCTTTCTTGTTTTAGTCAGCAAGGGCAAGAAAGCCAAAAAACAGAATCGGAAGTCATGAAGTGTGAAATTGTTGATTGAAGAAAAGTGCCACCAGGATGATCAAATGATGACATTTGTGAACTGTTTTGTAATTATCTTGAATTTTGTTGAGCTAGATAAATATTTCATCAATTTGAATATCCTGATTTTGGCTGAAAGTTACATGACTTTAACTCTCTCTCTCTCTCTCTTTCTCTCTCATTAACCAATCAATCCAATCTATCCGCATTGATCTCTTTGATCTTAGTTTGGTTTCTGAATTCCTTTCATAGGATGAGCAAATATTTTCTACTGAGACTGGATTTACCTGAAATTCTAACTTTCCTACTATAAGTGTTCCAAATAGCCAATAGAAACCTTTGTAGTGAACAGAAAAGATTTTGTTTCCAAACTCTAGGCATATCAGCCAATTGCATGTCCTAAATGATTCATTCTTGAGGTGTTAGTAGTATCATCAAAAGAAGCCATAACAAGTGAATCCAGCTAAAAGCCAGTTCTAAATTTTTCCCTATACGAGCAGTTAAAGAATTAACAGCCTGCTACTTTTATGTCCTAAAACTAGACACAAGAAGTTCATTAGCCAGGGATGCAGCACAAGAACACCAAAATCCTAGTTTAAACATTGTTCTAACAAACTAAAACACAATTCAACAATATTACTGTCGCTATTCTCTTTGGAAAACCAGTTATAACCAATTAAATTAACTGATAACACATGTCTACTTAGCATCTCATTCATCATACTATAAGTTTCACAAATGTCAAATAAAAGAAAAGAGAATAGAAATTGAACTTGCCTGTAAATTGTGGGGCCACAGTACCGAGGGTCAACTTTGAAAACTTCAAAGATGCTATGATAGCGGGTCTGTATTCCTCAAGGGTTGGCTCAACCGAGCTTCTTATCAATTCAGAAGCTGCCTATGCCAAAATATGAAGAAAAACTTATCGAGATAATATGTCAAATTTCAACATCCTAACGATTATACCCTGCGGTGATTAACGAACAATAAACTTTCCTTATCATGACAAGCACTGAGGTTAAATTTTTTTTTTTTTTTTTAAAAGGAATTACCTCGTTAATATATGGCCAGAGCTTGTCAAGGTGATGATTGAGCCAAGTTAACTGAAATAAATAAAAATAGGCGGATTTATTACTGTCTAAATGACAAAGTAATCGCGAGAACATCCAATTTCTTGAAAAGTAAAGTATAGCATGCATTGGATATCAAGACATAACCACACAAAGACAGTCTTGTACACCAAAGCAGAGGGAGGCAATTTAACTCAACTTCTGTCGCTGTGTAAAGACTACCCAAGAAGGATAGGACTCGGGTGGCAGAAGTTTTCTGGAATCCTGAACAGTCATCCTTGCAAAAGCTGCAATGGTTGCTGCCTGTAAGATACATTACACACATGAAAGGATGAAAATCACTCCAACATGTTAAGACAATCAATATCTATCGAGTTAAGAAGATGATTCAATCGATACAGCATTGGCCAAGCATGAAAAACAGAAAGATATAGTGAGAATGAGAAAAAGGGTGTTAAGGGATATTGAATACATACCAAATCAGAGCGATTTTTGGATCTGATATGTTGATATCGAGCAAACCCAACTATCAAACCAAGGCCTAACGCAGCACCTAAAATGAAACCCAGAACGAAGCCCATCTCTCTCTTTTTGACACTATTAAGAAAGAAGAATCGACCCCTGAAATATTGCTAGTAGACAAGCTCAGAAATTGACTCCTCGTGGTCGAAAATGATGATCAATAATGATGGCAGTGACAGGAAGCCATTGAAGGGGACACGTTTTTTGTTTGGATAGGGACACGTTTTCTTGTTTGAAAGAGAGAGTAACAGAGCTCTGGTTGGGCAGTTAAGACAGGTATGCACGGAGATAATTTGCAGGTCTTGTTTAATTTTAAAGAATTTATTAATGATTGAGTAATCAAATTAATATCATTTAATAATATGTTTCTGATAAGTTCGATTGACCCTCTGGTCTGGAGCAAGAAAGAGACATCTTCATATTCTTTCCTTTTGGGATCTGCATCCTTCCCTCTTAGTATTGTATCCCCTTTTGTAGACGGTACTAGTACTACCATATTTAGGCTGAGGTGGTAGGCCATCACTATCTTCAAATTTCTCTTTCTCATAGGTTCTTGGTTAGTTTGTAATTAGTACATAATTTTGGGGTTTTTTTTTGTATTTCACAAAATCCAATTGGTAAAGAAAGAATTTCTAAAGGATAGTATGCATTACTAGTAAGATTTCTTGTTATCATTTTCTCTTTTTCTTTTGGGTCCTCTAAAACATCTTATATCTATTCCAAATAAATGGGAAAAAAATTAAAAAAAAAGAAATGGATGAATCAATTCTTCAAGAGGAGGTACACTTGAAATTCATAAGATTTTAGTTACTCAATAATGTCCATTCTCGTCATTCTCGAACTACTTGATTTTGAGATGTACAAATCCCAGACTATCTTGTTAACTTTTCTTATTACTCTTTAAGCATATTTGAAGTTTTGAACTGAAATGCTTGATTTGCATATTGTGTGATGTCCTCTGTTTCATCCAAATGGTTTTATAATGCATTTCATAAGCAAGTGAAGAGTTTAAAAAAGTAGCTATAATATACGTCATATTTTTTTGTCATTGAGATTATTTGGAATAATTTTTTTGAAAAAATAGAGTGCTTTTTCTTTTTGTAATATAATGTATATGAAATAAAAAATAACTTTAAAATCTAAATGAAAACTAATCCAAGGGCACAAATGAAAATCCCTAGAATTCATTTGTGGGCAAACATGCAAAGAAGAAATTTTGGGTACTTGTTGACGGAACCAAACAAGATAACTTTTTATTCACCCAAGAAAAAAACAAGAAACGAACGAGAGATCAGTTTTGTGTCACTTCTCAGCCGTGCTTTGCTTAGTCACGGTGCTTATCACCATACTAGAGCTGCAAACGAACCGAACCGCTCACGAGTGGCTCGAATCAAGCTCGACTTGAAGCTCGATCAATATCGAGCTCGAGTCGAACTCGAGCTGGCTCAAGTCGAAATCGAGTTCGAACTCGAGTTCAAGATATTAAGCTTGCGGCTCGCGAGCTCGAGTATATATATATATATATATATATATATTTTTTTTTAATTTTTTAATATATAATATTTTTTATTTTAAGTATATATATTTCTTTATTTTAATAGTAAAATTACATATATATCCTTAATATTTTATTATTTATTTAAAAAATATTATTTTATTTATTTTTGAAAAAATAAAAATAATTATTTTTTATTTTTTCGAACTCGAACTTGAAATTGTCGGCTCGTCAAGTTCGAGCTCACTAAAATTATGTCAAGACGATTAGGTCAAAACTCGACTCGATTTGATTTGTTCGCGGCCCTGCATCAGACCAAAACAGGTCAGCCTATCACGTGCGCCTCTTGACAGTTGGGTTGACTCCTGCACGAACGTTCCCTCGTGGCTGGAAAACAGTTAAAAGGAATCGGCCCCAAATCCCATTTATAATTAACCAATGCCTGTCTCTGCAGTGGTGACTTAAATCTTATCAAGATATACACCAAAATTAATTACTTCATCATTTAAAATGCCTGGAAGAGTAAAAAAAAAAAAAAAAACTTCAAATTTATGAAGTACTTGTAAAAGCATAATTTATGATGGGGCAAGCCATAGTAAAAGCATAATTTATGAAATACTAGCATCCTCTCGACCCAAAAAAAGAAAAAAATTCCTAGCATGGATTTGTATTAAGACTCACCCTAGAAAAAAATTGAACTGGCAGGCTATGGGATTAAATTGTAGGGGAAACTCTGACCTGCTCACCAAAGAGTAAGGACGAATATTGGAGTTGATCAACGGCCCCTGGGGCCAAACAAAATATATATATATATATATATATATATATATGATATATATACACAAAATCATTCTGTGTTTTTTCTTTTGGAAAGTCTAATATTTGTTACTAGACATGGAAATACATACGAAAAAGTAGAAGTGATAGATCTTACAAAATTTAATCTACAGCTAACTTATATAATCCCATATAGCATATTTGACTGACTCCAATATATATAATTCCGTATCATATACTTGACTAGTTTATTGGTTCGACTCTCTAACATGCTTTTTTCTTCACATAAGATTTAAAATATTCTTAGAATAGTATTTTGAAACTAGAACTGGGCTGGTCAATTCAATTGGTTGAACTTGAATTTAGTTAGCAGTCTAGTTTGAATTAACACTAGTGGTTAAGGCACATCCAATATGTGTGCTACTATAGATATGTGTTTTCAAACTTGGGCCGGCTCGGTCGGTCCAATCGGTTAAATTGAGAATCAATCAAGCATTCGGTTCGAGTTAGCTCATAAAACCGTCTAACAAGAACCTGATCAAACTCGGTCAAAAATCGGTTCAATCGAAAATCGGCTAAACCAGTAAAAACCCAATTTTTCTTTTTTTTTTTTCCCCTTTTACTTTTTTTTTTCTCCTCCTTCTTCTTCTTCTTGAGCCCGCTTTGGCCTTTCCCAATACATAGTTTTCCAACCCATTTACAAAATCAACCTTTCTTCCATCAACCAATTTTCAACCCATCAAAAAATTACTTTTAAACATATTTCTCAAACAAGATCTAATTATAGATCTTATATTAAAAAAATGATAAAAAGACAAAAAGATGGGGAGATGGAGAATAGAGAAGTGTGAAAGAAAATTAAAGACTAAAGTTTAAGATTTGTGATTTTGAGAAGAAAAAAAGACAAAACTGAAAAAGGAAAAAATGAAAAACAAAATGGAAAAGAAGAAAAACTCATGCTATTGTAGAGAAGTCGAAATAGGAAGAAGTTTTAGCAATTTTACGGTTTGACCCCTAGAGTACTAGAAAACTATTATTACACCTAGAAGCATTTTAGAACTCTTAGCTACAGCCATAAATTCTTGTATTACTTTTCAAATAAGCCTCCAATTAGATTCTAAACTTGTTGAATATGCAATAAATTGTAAATTACATAAACTGCTACTTAATTATACTACCTTATTTGTATTTTCTTGTAAAGTATCTTAAAAACATCAAACATATATTGAATCTACCTTTATTAGTATTAATGTGTTTATAGAAATTTTACTTAATATATTATTTTAAAATTAAATATATTTATAACATCATCATGATATCATTCGGATCTTAGATGGTTCTAACTGGTCGAATGCATTGACCCCTGACGTCGATCGAGTCGATGGCCGATCCGAGTTTTAAAACATTGCTATAGATATGGAATGATGGTAGGAAGGTGAGCATTTAAAATATTGTAATCTCTTTATAAATAAGGTAAGATTAGAAAATATATTACATGATATAATTCGTTTCCACCAAATCCCTCCCTCTCACTTTATATATAAAATAACCTTGTCAAAAATAGGATTTGACCGGACAAAATCCGTGGGAAACTGAAATTTCTTTTGTTTCCTTGACTTATATTTCATGATCAAAACTTTAATATAATATATTATTTATTTGTGATCTTCGGATAATTTGGACAATTCATTTTCAGCAAGGATCCTTCAAAGGCACATTGCCGCAATACCTTTGGAGCCGGTGACAATTTCTTTGGGTTACATCCCGTCGGAAATAATGCAGGACTGTTGCATTCTAAATTCTTGCAAAAAAATTTTTTTTAATCAAACAAACGTGAAGCAAATGCAAATCCGGTTTGGTTTCAGATTTTTTTTTTATTTTAAAAAAAACGTGTACGCTAAAATCAGATGAGAGTGGCACACTACAACTGGTAAATCGGAAGAGTGACACCCCCACCACCAGAAACTCTGCGACACTGCCGTTGTGTTGTGGCTTCCTCTTTCTACCACTGATTAACCATGTCCATCACTCCATTATGCTTCCATTTTTCACATCTTTCCCTCACACCATTTTAGACCCATTATTACATTCTTTATCCAAATCCGCATGCAGTTACTCATTCCATCAAAAACATCAAGAATGGTGGGGTAATTCTCATCATCAGAAATACACCCATTATCCTAACATCATTTGTTTCCATCAACATCTGCTAATGCGTGCTTGTGGGTTTTGATTCCTTATCCGGTTGGGTTACCACATTACCATATATATATATAGATATATATAGATATATCAACCAATCAAATTGAAGAAAAACCGGAAAAGAAAGAAACATGGCGGGAAACGATTGGATAAACAGTTATCTGAATGCGATCCTGGACGTGAAGGATCCAGCTGGCGGAACGGCCGGCGACTCCAAGCCATCTCTGATGTTGAGGGAGCGGGGCCGCTTTTGCCCCGCCCGCTACTTCGTTGAGGAAGTTATCAGCGGTTTCGATGAGACCGACCTTCATCGCTCCTGGGCTAGCGTAAGTGCCACCTGGCATCTGCTTCTCAATACTTGTTATCTCCTCATCTCGCATGCATTTTGCAGCTCCTATAAATATGTATTTTTGCTCCCCAGTTCAGTTACGGTCAGTAGCGTTTACTAATTCATCTGCATGCATTTAAGGCTTGTAGTATTTTGAGTGATTGTAAATTCATTTTTGCAGGCTTCCTCGATTAAAGATTCCCAAGAAAGGAATACTAGATTAGAGAACATGTCCTGGAGGATTTGGAATTTGGCTCGCAAGAAGAGAAAGGTCCCCTTTTTTTTTTTTTTTTTCAATGTGGTTTTGTGTTTTGCTTCTATCTTTTATTTAAGATGTTCACTATTTGTGTCATTGTTGGTTGTGAATGCAATTTCGCCATTTCTCTCTCATTCTTCTCTGATTTGGAGGTGTGACTTAATCAGTTTAGGGGCATCATTGCACTGATACGTTATTGGTTTTTCATTTTCATTTGCAAATCGCATTGCTATTTGCATAATGCATTTGCTCTATTCATTGATCAGTACAGAAGTTAGTAATAGACGAAAAACAATATTATTAGTTCACAAAGTGGCGCCTTTCACAATCTTCATTTACATTTTGTGGTTGGCCCTGCCTCTATACTCTTGCTACTTCATAGATTGAGAGCAAAGAAGCCCAGCGTCTGAACAAAACGCATGTTGAACGTCAAAAAGCCCGATGGGAGGCTACAGCTGACATGTCAGAAGAATTATCTGAAGGAGAAAAAGCAGACATGAAGAGTGATCTTTCAGCTCATGGTGGTAGCACAAGAGGAAGAATGTCAAGGGTCAGCTCTGTGGATATGATGGCGAATTTGGCTAATCAATACAAGGAAAAGAAACTTTACATCGTACTAATCAGGTACTTCCATTTTCTTTTGGAGTCTTTACAGGAAATGTTTACTTTTATGTATATTTATCAGATCGTGGCTTCATGTACCAAATGTTTTGCATCCGATATTTTTGTGTGATGGATGCGAGAAATAGACTTTCATTTCCAGTCTACTATTTATATTATATATATTTATTTTATTGAAAAAAATAGAAATTATTTCTTTTTCTTTTTCAAAGGAGTTTTAGATTTATCATCCCATAACTCGGAAGTTTCTTAAGACTTAATTCATTCTGAATTATTCCTTGTTTTTCAAACGAATGCTTTATTTCAGTTTTAAGAAAAAAAGAGGTTCCAAGGTAGTGAAAAAAAGATCTTAATTTATACAAGTTACTAACTTTAGTTTGTAGTGTTTGGTGTTCCTAACAAGCATTTTGATCCCCGTTGTGAACTGGCAGGAGACCATTGAGCTTTGACTCTATAGAATGTAGTTATCCTAACATATTGAGTTTTTCTGCAGCCTCCATGGCTTGATACGAGGAGAAAATATGGAGCTTGGTCGGGATTCTGATACTGGGGGCCAGGTAGATTTTAGCCTGGCCTATGTTACATGAACTCAATGTGAGAATCGGGTTCCACTGTGGACAAGAATATCTCATTACTCGTTTTGTTCAAAACACAAAGATCAGGATGCATACTAGAATTGTAACAACTTGAAAAATAAGATTGGAGCAACTCTATTACAACTAGCTCATGGTATTCCACTTCCACCCGTTGTGGGTCAAGTAGGTGCTATGTAAAATGTGTAAAAAGCACTAAGTGCATGGTGACATACAAACTAGCTTTAAGATGCCTTTTTCAAGTTTACTCCAAGTATCTAACCATATTCTGTTCGTTATCTGAGTATGTCTGCTAAAATGTGGTATTTTCCTACATCATGTGAGAGCCCATGTAACATATGGCCAGGCTTCTTTTTGGCAAATTTGGTTTTCCTTTCCTGAAAATCAGGCTTCCATAATGATTACTTGCCAACTTTTGAAAATCAATTCAATTGATTTTCTCATGCACTCTTTTGCTTGCTCAGGTTAAGTATGTTGTGGAACTTGCTAGAGCATTAGGTGCAATGCCTGGAGTCTATCGTGTTGATTTGCTGACTAGGCAGGTTTCAGCGCCAGATGTAGACTGGACTTATGGTGAGCCAACGGAGATGCTGAATCCACCAAGCTCTGAATCTGATAACTCCACAGATGAAGGTGGGGAGAGCTCTGGTGCATATATTATACGCATACCATTTGGCCCCAAAGATAAATACATTCCGAAAGAACATCTCTGGCCTTATGTTTCAGAATTTGTTGATGGTGCACTTAGCCATGTTATACAGATGTCTAAGGTTCTTGGTGAGCAAATTGGTAGTGGGCAGCCAATCTGGCCTGTTGCCATTCATGGGCACTATGCAGATGCTGGTGATGCTGCTGCTCTATTGTCTGGAGCTTTGAATGTACCAATGCTTCTAACTGGCCACTCACTCGGCCGAGACAAACTTGAACAAATATTGAAGCAAGGACGGCAATCGAGGGAGGAGATTAATTCCATGTACAGAATAATGAGGCGGATAGAGGCTGAAGAGATTTCTCTTGATGCAGCTGAAGTAATTATTACAAGCACAAGACAGGAGATAGAAGAGCAGTGGCAGTTATATGATGGATTTGATCCTATATTAGAGCGCAAACTTAGAGCAAGAACCAGACGCAGTGTAAGCTGTTTCGGAAGGTTTATGCCGCGTATGGTTGTAAGTGCCTACTCATATGTCTTAGATAAACGATATTGTTTCTGTCCTGCATGTTTCAAATTGTTCATTAATTATCTTCCTGCATATGCACTCCCCTTGAGAGATACTTTTGCCTCTTGGCAGTGAATTAAGTAAAGGTTGTGTCATCGACTTTTTCACAGGTTATTCCTCCTGGAATGGAATTTCACAAGATTTCTTCACAAAATGGCGGGGACCAGGAAGGTGATGGAGGAGAAAGTGAAGGACACTCTGGAACTCAACATCCACCCATTTGGTCTGAGGTTAAAACTATTGCTTTTTCTCCCATTATGATTGATTGTACAGACAGGCAGTACCAATTGTTCTTCCACATTCCCCACCAGCGCTTGGTTAGAGAAAATACTTGAATTAGCTTTACGATCTTCACTGTGGCATATGCCTTTTCAGATAATGCGCTTCTTTTCAAATCCCCGCAAGCCTATGATACTAGCACTTGCCAGGCCAGACCCCAAAAAGAACTTAATTAACTTAGTCAAAGCTTTTGGAGGGTGCCAGCAGCTGAGGGAGCTTGCAAACCTTGTATGTTATATCAATTGTTGTAAGAATGTATTCAAGAACTACTTTCTCCAGGCTGTTGCAATATTTCTATTTTTGAAACAATTCCTCTTGATCAAATTTCAGTTTTTCATTTTGATTCATTTTTCTATTTCATTGCAGACTTTGATAATGGGAAATCGTGATGCAATTGACGAGATGTCCAGCACAAATTCATCTGTTCTTCTTTCAATATTTAAATTGATTGACAAATATGATCTGTATGGTCAAGTTTCATATCCTAAGCACCACAAGCAGTCTGAAGTTGCTGACATATATCGGCTGGCAGCAAAAACTAAGGTATCTATTGGGAACGTTTTAAACTAAGGTATCTTCCAGGGGCCTCCATGAGTTTGCTATAAGCAGCTGCTAACCTTAGAATATTGGTGTCGCGTACTATCTTTTTCAGTTTGAGACAATTGAAAGTCATTCATGTTCTGTTTTAGGAACATTGTCTTGTCAATTGAGCAGATGATGCAAACGTTCTTTGCTTAGTAGTGGGCTTCGGAAAGCTTGCCTGTTTTGACTTCAATAATAGAGATGTAGTAATAAAATCACAGGACACATGACACAGAGACTTATCATCATTACCAATCGAAGTTAAAAAGTAGATTTGAATGAAAGGGTGGTAAACCTGTATAGTCCACAAGGCATTACTTACTTAAGTGTTTGTTGGCAGCTGAGGTTGAGGCCCCAGGGATTAGAGGTCTTGGGTTCAAATACCCCTTCCCCCTCCCAGATTCTTAAATCCCACCATTCCCTTGCTATTTAAAAACAAAGAAAAAGAAAAAAAGGCATATAATCCAAAATATGCGCAGCAAAGATAATGTCGACCATTGCTTACATTGTTTTCACTTGTAGTTCCTGTCAACTTCTTTTGCAGGGTGTCTTTATAAATCCAGCTTTTATTGAACCATTTGGTCTCACTTTAATTGAGGTTCTCATCCCTAACTCCTATTTACACTTGTGCTTGAGATCTTAGGTGTGTGAATGTACAACTCAACCTGCTTTTTTCTGAACAGGCAGCAGCTCATGGTTTGCCAATGGTCGCCACAAAAAATGGAGGTCCTGTTGACATTCATCGGGTTTGTCATCATTGCTGGATCCTTTTTTAATTGCTCATGAGTTTTACTCTTTTTTTTTTTCCCCAAGTGGAACTCCAGTGGAAGTCTGAGGCTGGCTTCCTGGACTGACATTTAATTTGTTTCAGGTTCTTGATAATGGTTTGCTAGTTGATCCCCATAACCAGCAATCTATAGCTGATGCACTTCTGAAGCTTGTTTCAGAAAAGAAACTTTGGGCAAAATGTAGGGAGAATGGGTTAAAAAATATACATCTATACTCGTGGCCGGAGCACTGTAAGACATATCTTGCACGCATTGCTAGTTGCAAACAGAGGCATCCACAGTGGCTGAGAAAAGATGATGAACATACAAATTCAGACTCGGACTCCCCCGGAGAGTCTTTGAGAGATATTCAGGACATATCTTTGGGCTTAAAAATGTCATTGGATGATGAAAAAGTTGAGGAGACAGGAAGTTCTGATAAAGATCTAGATTCGGTACGAGAGGCAGGTGATGGGAAGAGCCAGGTAGAGAATTCGGCTTTAGCATTGTCAGGAAAGGGTTCAGCGGAGAAAGCGGAGCAGAGTGCATTTCCTACACTGAAGAAGAAGAATTTCATTTGTGTTATTTCTATTGATTGTGGCTCTTTGGATGATCTTGCTAGTTTCACCAAGACAATAGTTGAGGCCGGCAGTATGGAAAGAAGTTCATGCTCCGTCGGGTTCATACTGTCAACTGCATTGACTATATCAGAGACCAACTGCCTTTTGAAGTTAGGGGGGTTTAGACCGAGAGATTTTGATGCATTTATATGTAATAGTGGTGGTGAGATATACTATCCCTCTTCATGTTCTGAGGAAAAGCCTTCTGACCATCCTTTTATAGTCGACTCAGATTACCATCTACATATCGACTACCGTTGGGGGGCGAATGATCTGAGGAAAACCTTGGTTCGTTGGGCGGCTTCTGTAAACCAGAAGAAGAAATACGAGGATGGACCAGCTATGACAGAACATGACTCAGGATCCACGCATTGCTATGCATTCAAAGTCAGAGAACCTGAAGTGGTAAAGTAGTACTAGTTTTTTTAACGTTCTCTTTTCTTGATCTCTTCCACAAAGTACATAATTCTTGATCTCTTTTCTTGGATGTCTAAATTCTTTCAACAGCTGCCACCAGTCAAGGAAATCAGGAAACTGATGAGGAATCAGGCTCTTCGGTGTCATGCTATTCATTGTCAAAATGGTATGGGGTTGAATGTGATACCTGTTCTAGCCTCCAGAGCTCAAGCTCTTAGGTAATCACTGCTGTTTAATTATCCTCCTGATTTTCATTTTCACGCTCGAAGTTCAATTCATTTGATCATGTTTTGTCCCGCCTGCAACTCTGAAGGTACTTGCAAGTTCGATGGGGAATCAAATTGTCAAATGTTGTCGTATTTGTTGGAGAATGCGGAGACACGGACTATGAAGGACTGGTTGGTGGAGTGCACAAAACTGTTGTCCTGAAGGGAGTCTGCAGTGATGCCCCTAAAATATACAGCAACAGGAGCTATCCGCTTGACCATGTTCTGCCGGTAGACACCCCAAATATTATTCAGTCTCAAGGACCAAGTAAAGATGAAATTCTTGAATCACTGAGAAAACTAGGCCTTCTCAACAGCTAATCACGAAAAAACTAGGCCATATTTTTTTCCTAGTATAATGAATTTCTATTTATTCAAAATTGATAATCAAATGGATAAAGTTAATTTTTTTTTATTGGAAACACAAATCTTGTTCAAAAAACCACTACTGATTTTGAGCTTGTATTAGAAGCGCTTTTATTTTGTAAAAGTACTCTTTTTTTTTTTTAACACAAATGCCACAACCCCAAATAGAATCAAGTCTAGTTTAGTATTAATGATTTACAGCCCACAACATGCAACTGGACTTGAGTGTTGAGATAGTACATTGCCTTGCAATCCAACTGTCTATTTCTCTTTAATTCTTTAACTGCATCGCTTGATAATTCTATACCTTCTATCGGCTCCGTATATCCTGTTTCGATAATATTCCAAACTCCAATATTTTGGAAAAAATTCTTCATCATCGACCTCCAAGCCTCAAAATTGTTTTTACCATCGAAGATAAAAGCGTGACAATTGTGCAAATAATTTGGATCCATATTTTAATTTCTCAGGATCTCAAACAAAGCTCTAATGCCACTTTGTAAGAACAGAACCCACGGGATAAAACAATTCAAGACAAAACTCAAAGTCAAATAAGTATTGCAGCCGAAACGAAAACCGAAGGAACAAAAACAAGGACGAGAGCCGAAAACAAGCAGAGCTCTAGGAGGCACCAATGTATCTTATTCTTCTCAACTCACGGCTCACATGACAAGGCTACTAGTAGTGGTTTATGTAGACCACTTAATCTCCTAAAACTTAGCTTCCAAATTACAAAGGGAATACAATTGGACTTGGACTTAAAGAAACCACTACCGACTAGGAAACCAAGACTTGATTTAACTACTACAGTCGGAGATGGAAAGGATGTAGAGAGGGTAAAAAAAAAAAAAAAAAAAAAAGAGACGTGTTTATCAAATATATTTGTTTTTTTTGTCAAATATATTTGTTGCATTAGTAAATTTGTATGGTGTACGAGTCCGTATATTATGTCATGTTGGTTTTGTAGACATCGCTGGAGGAGGCCTTTTTCTCTACAAAACTTGAGCCTCAATCCACAATGATAAGAATTGCAAATCATTAATTACCTGTGGGTTGCATATTCATAACAGCGGCTCAGGCAATACTTACTGATGCCATGTAAGAGGAGAGGTGGTGGGATGGTTTTCTTTTTCTTTTTTTCGGTTTTCTTTTTGACTCGAGGATTATATATTTTACCTGTTGAAAGCTGCAGCAGCGTTCAAATAGCTGCACCCATCCGAACATCTTAAGATTAATGATTAAATGAAGGCGTAATTAAATAGAAAATCTATTGTAGATTCTTTTTAATTAATTTATAGATTTGAGATTTGAGGTAATATTATCATTTTTTATCAATTTCCTATTCGGACACACATATAACATTTGTTAAAATAGTTTATGTTACAAAAACTATTTAATGGTCAAAATTTTGAATGAATAACCCAAAATGCTCTCGTGAAATTGTGAAGTTCATTTTACCTTCTTACAAAATTATTCAAAAACTATAGAACATGCACAACATTTCAAACTCATTTTCAACTCTCATCTCTACTATTTTAACCCTTTTCATATTACCACATTTCAAATTAGTACTATTATCACCATGGCCATTACCACTGTCAATCCCTAAATTCTAAAACCTCAATCGAAATATAAAAAATTTGTATTGTTAAGCTCAAAAAATTTTAATAATCGCATCAATATAACATCCTATCCCTCAACTGCTGAAGTATCAATACCAACCCTATCTTTTTTAAACCCAATTTACATACTCTTCTATTCATATTCAGATCCTCCAAGAAAGTTAAAATTAATTTTTAATATGTTATTTTTGTGTCTAGGACATGATCGATTATTTCAAAAGTGAATTTTATTTTTGTTTTTATTAAATGTCTAATTGTGAACAAGAATAGAAGTGGATTGTTTAATTGCATGAAAAAAATATTAATATGTTAAGACTATTATGGTCATTTTGTAGGGTCAAGAAAAATACGTGTAATATTAAAAATTTCAAAAATACTAGGTGAAATTGTTAAAACCTCGAGGGAGGTTTCTGGAATTATCCCTGATAAAAAAAAAAAAAAAAAAGAAGAAGAGAGAAACCAAATTTTGGGGGCATGACACGAGAATGAGTGGGATCGATAATGTAAAATTAGAATAATGAAGGCATGTGGACTGACTGACTGACTAAGTACTAAACATGTAGTTAGTTCGTTAGTTAATCGCAGAAGAATTTAGTTCCCTCCCCCCCACACGCCCACGGCATGGATTTTAACGACTTTTTATTCTTTTTTGAATGCCTTTTTAGCCGTTTCAACTTTCAACTCTCAACTCTCAAGTCTCAACTCCGACCGGTGAAATCCTTCCCACCTTCACCTTCACGGCTTCACCTCCATCTTCTTCGTTCTATCTGCCCTTGCCTTGGCCCCTCCCTTGCAATACACACACACTCACTCACTCTCTCTCACACACACTTTTAACCTATATATATATATATATATATATATAGACACACACATACACACACTCAACCAAATTAGGAAACCACAGAGTAGGAGTATATATTATTAATATTTACACACTCATTTCTCTGAGCTCCGTCTTATACAAAATACACGCACAAAACACGCACTCCCCCAAACCGAAACACAAATGGTGACTTATACAAACCATACCAACGCCGCCGGTGGTGATGATCATAACAACAACAACAACAATAATGATAGTAGTAGTACGGAAAACTTTCACGGGACAGGAAGCGGCGGTAGTGGAAGAAGTAGTACGAGTACTAGCAGTAGTTCTTCTTCTAATTACTGCGTATGGCTTGTTTGCAGCGTCATGTTTCTAGTGTCGTCGGTGATGGTCGTGGCGGTTTTCACCATCGTCTCTTCTTCTTCTTCTTCTTCTTCTATTGCTGCTTGGTCGCCACCTTTCAAATTCTCAGCATTCAAGTCCGCCGGAACAACGACGAAAACAGCCACGCCTCCTAATATTTCCTCCTCCAAATCACTGGCCTACTATTTCATTCCCAACAACATCATCTCTGCTGCTGCCACTACTACTCTTACTCCTCCACCTGATTCTCACCTTCCTTCCCCAATTATTCTCGTATGTCCTCTTTCTCTCTTCTGTTTTATATTCAGTACTAGTATATATTATAGTTTTTCTGTTATCTTAACTGCATGCCTCTTTCGTTTTGAATTCTCCTCCTGATCAATCGGTCATCTTTAATTTCCTCACAAAACATGGTATAATATCGTCTTCTCTGCGTAATTACGCATGCATATATGTACATGATTGCAGACAAGGCAAGAGATTCTGGAAAGAGGACTTGCAAAAGCACGAGCAGCGATTAGAGAAGCCGCAGCTTCTCATCGGAATTTTTCTGTAACCACCTTCTCCGCCCATATTTACCGCAATCCTGCTGCTTTTTTCCAGTACGTTTCCTTTTCTTTTCTTTTTTTTTTTAAAAAAACTTAAATGCATTAATGCTATTATTCATTGCCTTCCTGATCTTTTTTTCTTTAATTTCCAGATATATAAAATAATTACTATTTATTTCTTTCCTAACCGGTGGATATATACAAATTGAATGTAGTAACCAGCAATGAAGTTGGGAGATGATGCAATTCAGGATCATACAATTACTGCAATATTATTCTAAAACGTAGGGGATTTTTTTTTTAAAATACGTTCAAGTGTTCAGGCACATAGCATAAGCAGTTTAACCGAAATTTAAAATCTAAAGTTTTAAAATATAGTTCCATATTAAATTGAACAATATATTTGCAAAAGTTAGAAGAGGGGCATGCAGGGGATTTTGTTAATCAATCCAACAACTTGCCTTCAAAGTCACCCACCAAAATCACACCTAGCAAAATACTACTGCTACTACGATGCAATGCAATACACATTGCATGTGTTGTGTGCCTTTTTTAAATTTCCGAATATAACTGCAGTAAGAGAGAAGACTTGTAGTTGACGTTTCAAATGTTGTGTAGAACGTAAAGAAGGTGGAATGTGGTGTGTCTCTCTCTATTCTGTTCTGTGTTCATTGATTTAGTCCTATGGTATAGTGTTGTGTTGTGCCCACACATTCATTGTTCCCTTGCTCCTTACTCCTTCCCTCTTTCCTTCCACTTGATTGTTCCCCCCCCCCCCCCCCTTCTCTCCAAAAAGCTGCCCCCCTTTCCTCTTTACCATAATTTCCCATTCTCCCCCAAATTTAATTTTCCTGGGGTTTGAAATACGTCTCCAAAAC
Organism: Coffea eugenioides; assembly: GCF_003713205.1. NCBI lineage: Eukaryota > Viridiplantae > Streptophyta > Magnoliopsida > Gentianales > Rubiaceae > Coffea > Coffea eugenioides. The sequence continues at coordinate 473,345 of NC_040042.1, forward strand.
AAAACAAAACAAAAAAAAAGAAAAGGAAAAAGTAAAAGAAAAGGTCTCCAAAATGGGATGTGGAAATTTGGAATGTAACTTGTAAGGCGGGTGAGTGATGGTGAAATATTCAACGCGCTTAATTAATTAGCTAGTAGGGCACATTTGAGTGATTTTGATATAATTGAAGGACATTATAGGAAAGAAATTTTGGAGGGGGAAGTAGAATACTACTTTTGTAAAGTGGTTGTGATAATACTAATGATTTTACTTTTAATGATTTTCCTTGTGATAAAACCAACTACTGTTTCTTCGTGTCATTTGAGTTGCCTGTCAAGTGATTGAATTTCGTTGATTAGCAAGGCAAGATTTTCCTGTGCATGCATTTAGTTACTCTGACAATAAATTGCCATTCTTATCCAATCCAATTCATTACGGCTAATTATTACGTACAACCTTCTGGGATTCCTTTCCTCTAATTCGCTAGTGTTTGCTGGTTTCAGTACAACTGGGATTCTTGGGTAGAAGCCTTAAGAAAATTTCCTAGGATTTCAGGAATATTGTTTCGTCCTTATGGAATGGACCATCCTCTCAGCAATTTCATCAATTAATGGAGTTTCCCTTTTAAGAATTTTTACCATAGCCTCTTACATCATATGATTAGATCTGTCTTCCCGATAAATTTGACATTCTTCCGAGTTCATGAATTTTTATCCCTTGACAACGGAACCGTTAATCTTTCTTGGTTTCTAATAACTTAATTTCCGTTTTTGTCATGACGTATCTTATAAGACAATTGGCGTGGAATTTAATCTAGCGGATCATATAGAACTTTCGACAGGTCATGATTTTAACAGGAATCTACTTTTCTTTCCCCAATATTTCATGTTTGATGTTTCGAATTGTTTGCAATTCAACCAAGCATCTAAATTCTATTTCTGAGTCAACAGCACATTGCAGTTCATGCACAAGCCTTAATTTGTTGCATCATTACCTTACGCACAAGGATGCAGTTTGCTTTAACCGGAAAACTATCAAATAATTCCCCATGTGCATGAAAAAAGTGAGAAGATTTTTGCACCGTCTGCTCTTTCATAGTTCCAATCTTGGAAGATACAAGCTTTTCTTGCATCATTACCTTACGCTGAAATTGCAGTAACATTTTGCAGCATCATACCTCGTGGAGAGGGGAATTAGTCATATTGTATTTGTATTTGCACTTACTTACTTTACAGATAAGTTATCCACAAGAATCCCCGGCCCTATTAATTAACACCTTCACTGCCCTAGAATTTTGAAAATTATTATTTGATTCTGGATTACATTGTGATCAGTACAATTCACGAACCATTCAACTCTAAACCTGCGGGTGACTAGCTTCAGAAGAAAATACTCAAATATTAGAATGGACTTGCTTTCCATATACAGGAGTTATGCTGAGATGGAAAAGAGATTTAAAGTGTACGTATACGAAGAAGGGGAGCTACCAATTGTACATTACGGGCCGTGCAAAAATATATATGCGATTGAAGGAAGATTCATACACGAAATGGAGCACGGTGGCAACAGATTCAGGACCAGAGATCCTCATTCGGGTCACGTGTATTTCATGCCTTTCAGCGTCACTTGGATGGTCAAATACCTCTACAAGCCCAATACATACAATATCTCCCCACTGAAACAGTTTGCATCTGATTACGTGAGGGTCATCTCCACAAAACACCCCTTCTGGAATAGAACCCAAGGAGCCGATCACTTCATGCTCTCCTGCCATGATTGGGTAATTAATAAGTTTCTCGAATTCTTTTGGCTCTTTTTATCACTCACTTTGGTTTTTCCTGTGAGCAGAAACTCTAAACTCCACTCTATATATATTGCAGGGACCGCATGCCTCAAGGGGCAATCCATTTCTTTACAACACATCAATAAGGGTCTTGTGCAATGCCAACTCCTCAGAGGGATTCAACCCAAGAAAAGATGTCAGCCTGCCTGAAATTCAACTTTATGATGGTGATGTGTCGCGCAAAATCCGGAACCCTCCACCAGCCAACAGATCAAGACCCTATCTGGCCTTCTTTGCCGGTGGATTGCATGGTCCAATCCGGCCCACTCTTGTCCAGCACTGGAAGGGCCGGGACGCCGCCATCCCTGTCTATGAATATCTGCCTAAAGGTCTAGATTACTACACCTTCATGCTGAAATCAAAGTTTTGCCTGTGCCCTAGCGGGCATGAAGTCGCCAGCCCTAGAATCGTTGAGGCCATTTATGCTGAATGCATCCCTGTGATCCTCTCGAAGCATTATGTTTTGCCATTTAGCGATGTGTTAAGATGGGAAGCTTTCTCCATAAAGGTTGAGATATCTGAGATCCCTCGACTGAAGGAGATTTTGATGGCTATTCCGGACGATGAGTACAGGAGGCTTAAAGAGGGGTTGAGAGCTGTGAGGAGACATTTTGTATTGAACCACCCAGCTCAGAGGTTTGATATGTTTCATATGATACTGCATTCTGTATGGCTTAGGCGCTTAAATTTTAGGCTTGCTCAGAAGCTATAGACAATGTACAGAGACAAACATATATAAAGGTTTTTTTTTTTTTTATATTATGTACCGTGGATTCGAATCAGTCAATATCGGCCGAGTTAGAGCGAGTACCGATTCCCTCCGTCCAATTACGATTCGACCGATACGTATCGATATCGGCTGATATGGCGAACCATGCTTGCACCCGTCCCTTTAATTACCTTCCTTTCATATTTACAGTCATTTAATTGATGTATATATATATATATACATGTGACAAATGATAATGTACACCAGGGCATTACTTAATTACTAGTATTTACATATCCTCATCATCCTCCTATATATCATATATGGTCTATGAGAAGTTATGAACTGGCTGACCCATTATGTGTACATTTTATCCGATGGCGATGTTGTGGGATAAACGCTCAACGTGAGACCTCAGAATGTCCCCAACAGAGAACCGAGGCCTTCCATTTCCACTTCCATTTCCATTTCCATTTCCAGGTGAGGTTCGCCTGATAATTGGTGTTTCATTTTTGACATCAAGATCTATTGGTCCCATCTCTCTCTTCATTGTTTTAATAAACTCCATATCGACGTCGTTGCCTGACATATCCCTCACATAGAAGGCATTTACCGCATTCTCGCCCTGTGTTGCTATATCTGCCCTGACTACAGCTAGGCCATTCTCCCGAAGAACCCGAGTTATGTCAGAAAGAAGTCCTACCCTATTAGTTGCACGTAACTCTAATCGAATACCCTGTTTCAATAGAAATTTCATCAAAATTCAAGACATACTGGTATCCCATTTATTATATGATGAATCATAAGGGACAGATGTTGCAAAAGAAGGAAGGATTTCTGGTACGTACCTCACAAACCCTACGCTCTATGGCGGCCTCCAAGCATTTTATGACTCTTTCCTTTTCGCCCTCTGTATTCAAGGCACAGCCATCAACGTGCCTTATGAAATACTCCTACAGGTTGATTGATGGGCAGACTTAGATTGATGGGCACATATGAACGAATGCTGTGAAGAAACTAGTAGCTAGCTAGGTAGTAGTATTAGGCAAGGCAGATTTGCTCATGAGCGGGTTTCACTTAAAACGTACCTGAAATGCATAACCTTCATCAGAATCAACGGAAGCATGGAAGATGACGTATTGCAGGTCGGTAAGAGTGCAAACAGTATCAAACATGAGCCTTCTCCGATCCTTACAACTCACTGTGACTATTGAATATCCCTTCTCATCACAGCTCTCAATCCGCACCTGGCATTCTTTCTTCTCCCGCTCCTCCTCATCATCGTGGCCACCAAGTGGAATATTCGCCGTGGACCTCGGCCACGAGCTCGACGGCCCTGAAGCTGAAGGAGGCCCGTCAAAGTCGCGAACGGAGAGCATGAGCTGATGCAACCGGCGTTCCACATCAGTCATGGTGCCTTCCCAGCGGCCATGATCGGGAAGGCCAGCAAAATGTTTCACCTCTTGTTGGTTGGTGCAGACGTCATCTCCGGTGTTTTGAGACGTGGTGGCTCTGAGGACCGTGGTAAGGTGGTCTTCGATGGTGGCGAGGCGGTGGTCATCAATCGGAGAGGATGTGGATTGGTCGGAGATGTAGGCAACGCATGCTAAGCGAGCATTGTGGCTCCATGCATGTGCTTCCACCACATTAATATGAAGATCGGCCAAGGCGGCAGAAATTTCAGAGAAAAGGCCAGGCCTGTCTTTTCCCCTCATCTCTATTGCTGTGGGTTCATGAGCAGATGTCTTGGACTCTAAGAACTTGGTATTTCTGGCCCTTGCTTTTACCATGGCCTCCTTATTTGCTCCAATGGCCTGCAGTACCATTTCCTTAATTTGTTAGTCCATGTATGTACCTGAACCAGTAATGAGCAGGCTTGCTAGCATTAGACTGCATGTTCAACAGCAATTACTTTTAACGCATTATTTTTTGAACACCTTAAAGGGCTTTCATGCCCACTTTACAAATTGCCTAGTTTACGGATTTACCATATAATAGTAAACTTAAAGAATATTTTTTGATGGGGCAACTTAATGAGTTTACCACACTTCTCCCAAATGCATACATGCATTTTGGGGAGAAATTAATTACCTTCCATAAAAAAAATTTTGGAGGGAGTGAAAATTTCTGGGAGAGAATTGAAGGATTTACCTTCTGTATATAGTTGATAACATTCTGATCAGTAACTTTGTTCCCACTTCCATCTTTAACATGAAACACTGCAAAATATCCAAAAGAGTTCCAAGTGAAGGAGGGAGGTAAGTTTTAATGAGTAGGAATATTCTCCAGCTGCAGGTTGGGGGCAAATTGTCATGTACTTGTACAAATCTATTAAATATGTCAATTGTAATATCATTTTTCAAAGAGAAAATTCAATCAGGATGGTTGAAGTATTACCGTCCATGAACCATCCAGCATCAGAGGAAATGTAGCTCTTCAATATGGTGAGGTTCATATCAGTAAGCGCCTGCACCACCTCCAGAAGTAGGCCCTGCTTGTTTACGCTATCGATCTGCCAAGTAATAATGTGCATGTCAGTATTGTATGATTTACCATTCATTGCTAATACTTTCTCTTTCTCCTTCCCTAATTAATCAGTCAGGATTGCCACTTGTGGCCTCCCTAACACTCTTACCTTTAAAACGGTGCACTCGTCTGAGCTTTCATTGTCAATTGTAACTCTGCATCTGTAAGGGAAAAACAAAAAAAAAAAAAAAAGGAAAAGAAAATAAAGAAATTCCACTATCACTTGATATTTAGCTCCAATCTAAAGAAATAGTCAAATTATCGAGCGTTGCTAGACATCATTTCAATTGCTCCAAGACACATGCATAACATCAGATGCGTCTCCTTGATGTTAAAATTTGACCCAGATTTTGCTGATATATTTCAGAACAGAAATGCAATGTAAAATATCAGACGTGCATGATGACTTACACAGGGCCGTAAACTCTTTCTGAAAGGCCATCAAAATCGGGGTCAAAGTAAGGCCAACTAGCTGTATTCATGCCGCAACCTACACACATTTAAGGCAGCAGACGAAAGAGGTGAAAATGGATCGGAGTTAACCGTGAAAAATGCAAAAGAATCACATCATTCATTCATGAACAAATGCATCGAATAATGCAGCTATTCCTGAATCAAATCTATCTGCATTCCCATTTTGCGGCAATAGTCAATGAATGAATGATTCTGAGTAGTGAATAAGTGAAAAAGAAAGATCAGCTAATTAATTACCTGGAAACGGTTTTTGGTAGATGCAATGTGTTGCAAGGAGATTATGATTAGCTGGAGAAATATGCGATGGACCAAATTAAAGAAAGAGAAAGATCATTATGAGCAGGTGCGAAAGAAGAATATGTTGAGGAGCTGCGGGCAGCTAAACAATTCCAATGGTGCTAGCAAGAGGAGAAAAAAAAGGAACAAATTTCAAGTTTTTCTCTCTTAATTTTGATGAAGAAGATTAATATCTCTCTCTCTCTCTCTCTATCTCTCTTATTTTTTATACACGGATGATTTTGAAAACAGTAGTATCAGAGTAAATATGAGTAGGAAAGAGAGGAAGAGAGAAGTGGCTGACATGACTCATAATTGGTTGGAACTTAATTGGCTGTGAAATTGAGAGAGGAGGCTTAGCTTTAAATAGAAAGAATGCAAATGACAATAGAAAGAAAACCAAACAAAGGGTGGTTGAATTTTCTTTAATTAGAAGTTGATCGATACACATTTCTCAGATCCATACTTATAGTCAAATGAGATTTATCCGCCACATTTATATTGAATTTGATTGATTTGGTCTTTGTATGATTAATGATTTCATTAGCTTCTGGGCTTCTTCTTTTTCTGCTTCCTTCTTTCTTGTTTCCTCTCTCTTTTACCAGTCATCATGTCGGTGATGATGAGTATCCTCCACCGCTGTCCATAAACGGCTCCTTCATGCACGGAACGGAACCTCTTCATTTTCTGCGGCTCCAAACTTGTATTCCTGTCCAAATTTGTACATTTGTCACATTTCTTGGTACTTACGTGGCCGCACCTACACAAGTTCAGGATGGTGAACAAGTTCAACAGTAACTGGAACTCCTTTGTTGCTGTTGTTGATGTCGTTGTTTCTCTTGTCAAAGTCGGCCGATGAAGGACTAATTAAAAAAGTGTTTTACTTGTTAATTCCCCTTAAGTAGAGAAGAGATAGCCACATTCAATGGTTTCATATGTAGGGGTGACAACAGCTCGAACTCGGCTGGTTCGGCCAATAAAACTCCGATGAACCTAAATTTTTATGAGGTCCAAATTAAATATGAACTGAATTTGAATTATGTTATATTCAAACTCGATTAAAGCTCGACCCATAAATGAGTATAATTATATAGATTATGACATAAAGTGTTAATAATTTATATATAAATTTATAATTATAAAATATCTATTACGTATTTAAGTATGAGTTTGAACCAAACCCGAATTAAGCCTGACACTCGTATAATAGTATATAATAGTGTGAGTTGAGTTTGAACCTTTTAATTTGAATCCAGAGCCCAAAAATTGTGAAATTAAAAAATTGATATAATTTGTGAGTCGAGTTTAGACTCGTCCTCGAAACCCACTCACAATTTCCAACTGACACCCCTATTAATTAATATGTCTGAGCATTCACAAGAACCAATTTTTTTTTTATATATAAATTTAATCCTGTTGATGCCTAACAACATTGTACTTATACTCGGAAAATGACACAGCTGGTCGTCACTCTGCCTAGTGACAGATGAAGAAAATCATACGCAGCACCATCCCTTCTGTAAGTAAGATCCCTATAACATTCACTAGTAATTTTGTTCTTTTTAAGTTCTTTCCCCCCTAGGCTTCGCTTTTCTTTCAAGAACATTTCTAGACTCATGGCATGGATAATTAAATCTAATACATAAGCAAGGGGTTTTCCTCCTGCTGTTGGCACTTGGCATTGGCCACAACCTAAGATCATCACAACGATTGATCCTCCATAGTTCTGATTGATGATGGGATGTGACTCTAATGCATTAATCACCACTAACTAATACTACAAGCAAATCCGAAAGGATGCCCAGAATAGGATTTGTCTAGTGTAAATGACAAAGCCAAATCCGAAATAGTAACGAAAGTTAAACCGGCAAGTTTCTCATGGAAGACAGGCGACCATTTGTTCAATTATTGTTTGTGCGTGAGAAATACTACTACCTACCAACTAAGAGTTTGCCATGATGTAGGAGCAAGCAGCTCACAAATTCATCATACACTTGGGGGGAAACTTAGAACGGCCTACAAATTGCTCATCGCCTGAAACAAGGAGCTGAAGGAAGACGACGCAACAAAAGGGCAAAGCCATTCGTCAAATTGGAAGCAACACACGTACAAAGACTTTAAACTAAACGGGTGGTTCAGTTCAACACTGCGATCTTCAACTCTTTTCATTCCTCAAAAGAGCTTAAAACTTCGTGGATTCAAGCTGCACTATCTTGTTGGAAGTTGGAACCAAACTAGCTCTTCTTGATCCTAGCTCTAAAATCTTGAACGAACATTTACCCAGCAGCTAACTTAACCTAGAGTACAAATAACCTGATTCTTGCTCTGGCCCGGCAAAGTAAGGACAGTAAACCATTCAAATAGGGGTCTAATTTTATGCAACGAAGTTGGCACACAAAAAAGAGACGGCAACAGCAGTTTTAGATATCATCCTGGAACTGAACTTTTACAGCCACTCCCTACTCCAGTTCGCACATCCTACAGCAAAGGTTCGTGGAAATATACCACTGGACCTAGGGGTGAGCATTCGGTGCATATTCGGTAATTCGGTGCACTGAATTCGGTGAATTCGGTTATTCTACCTGTAAAATTTTAAACCGTTTTCAATTCCGAATTGGGGCATAACCGAATTCATCCGAAACCGATTTCAAATTTGAAAACGGTAATGAATTCGGTTAAACCGAATTCATTTATTTAAAAAATAAAAAATAAAAACCTGTTATCAGCTTAAGTTTGCAACGCTGCTTCCGTACAATTTACAGGCTATGAGGCTAATTGCAAACTAATTCTAATTGCAAACTTACAGGCTACAAGCCTACAACACCAATTCAAAGGAAATCAACATCCAAATTATTACACACACATTACAAATGCCAAAATCCATCAAATACAAATCTGGAGTACCAAGTACCAACTGCCAATAGACAATACAACGACAAGTTATTCAAAGTAACACTAACAGACATTTTTCAAGTTCACATTTCACAAGTCACAATGAACTGAATGCAGAAACCAGAAATCAGAAATCAAAATCTGAAAACTGACTGCAACATAATTTAGTTCCAGACTTCTATTATCTTTAAAGAGTGATTGAAGTTTCAGCACCTCCATTAGTCAAGCCTGCAACAAAACATAAAAATGAAATATAGTAGTTACTTTAAAACAATAGAGAAATGAAATTTTACAATAATCAGCATATACAATAGATAAGAAATATGTTACCAGATTCTAAAGCTTCAAGATCCTCCAATTCTTCTTCCACATTCAATTTAGAATCCTCAATGATTTATAAATTATTACTAATTTGATCCCCAAATTTATTCATAATTGAACACATTACTTATGTTCTAATCATTTTGTGGTTTAATTGGCATTTATTTGATCACTTATACCTACAATCCTTAGTCTATGATTTAAGAAACACATAAAAAGTGATTAACTTAAACTAGAATAAACCTTAGACTATACAATGATTGGTGATAATTTATGAATTTATAATTTACAATGACTAATAATAAGCAATATTAGTTAGTAGTTACAATGAATTTATAATTTACACTGATTAATAATAAGTACTATTAGTTACAAACTTACAAATTACAATGACTAGTGATAACTTATATTAGTTACAAACTTATAATTTATTTCAAATCAAAATAAAAACTTATTTACTTACACATGTTATTGTGAAAGTCAATACACTAGTACATTGATTTGCAATTCATATGCATTCACTTACACTGCTAAGTGCTAACTACTTAGCTGTCTTATCTATACTTAAAGTCTTAAGAATTAAGATTAGTGAATAGATAATATGAATTTTTAAGTTAAATATGTAGAGTGCACTAATACTTGCAAGTTAGAGATTACGCATTCAAATATTCAATAATTCAAACATGAATGATGTATCAAATTACCAATATCTAAATTTAATTACTAATTATGTTTATTGTTTAATATTTAGTATTATGCAATATGCATATATGACATATGTGTTAATTATTATCTAATTCTAGTCATGTTACTCATGTATAAAATAATAAGTATTATAGTTATCTTATATTGTTATGTATTACTATATATTTGTATTATTATAGTCATATAACAATTAACAAATACTAAAATAATATATTGTACATTATTATATATTATTATTATTATAAGTACATGATATGATGATAAATTGATAATACCATATACTAATTATTATTAATAGCATTTACCTATATAATATAATAAAGTATTAGTAGTATATACTAATACTAAATAGCATTTATCTATATATTATATAATTTTATATGCAATTTGGTAATTCGAATGCGGTAATGCGGTACCCGATTTCAATTACCGAATTGGAATGCGAAATCGGTTATTACCTAATTCATAATCTCATTACCTATTTCATACCATATTAGAATTCGGTGAATTTGGTACGTACCGAATTTGTACCAAATTACCAAATTCCCGATTTCAAATTACCGAATTGAATTTGAAATCGGTTATGAATTCGGTAAGAACCGAATATGCTCACCCCTAACTGGACCATCCCTAGGCTACACACAACACGAGCCAATCTGCTGACTTCACCATAAGTTTGGCTCCATTGCGAAGGAGAATAAGTTGGTCTTTAAACACCTCCTAGAACCACAATTTTAAGGGCCAACTTAAACAGTTTTCAACTTCAAATCCCACAAATTTGGATTCTGTTAAACGTCTATATTCCACTTATGTTGATATATTTACAAAAAAAGAGCTTACAAGAATCCAAGGGAATACAGTAACAGAAAGGATGAGAGATGAGGAGGCAAACAAAAGGCAGCAAATACTGCACCTTTGGCCACAAGAAAAATAGGGAAAAATAATGAATGTGTTAAACCAAAACCACAGAGAGAGTCATTAAAGGATGGAAGGAGAAAAAGAAAAGGTGGGGAAGAAAACAAAACTTTTTAATGCCTTTTATCGGACGGGTCACCTCAAACAAGCAACGGCATTTGGAATTGTTAAATAGCCATCGGAATCACATGGCCAGACCCATCCCAGAAAAACAACACTACACTGACACCACCCATTATATAAGATCTCTTGATTTTTCCCATGAATTCCAAAGCCCTTCAATTGCCAATTAACTCGTAAATGGGGCAACCCTTTCGTATTGGGACGATACCAGGCTCGCAATAGACAAACAAAGCTGATCAAACAAGAATGTTCCCCCAACTGACCTAAATGATGCATTTGACCTTGATTCAGGAGTGGTTGAACCAGGGGCCAACTGCACCATTCACGTGTCCGTTGCTGTGGATTCCAACACCATTTGGAACGAGGGAAGGTGGCAGTCCAACGGCCATTGGAGGTGGAGTAGCAGGATATAATCCATTATTGTGCGGAAGGGAATGGGGGCTTACAAGAGGACTACCAGCAGGACTTCCTTTGCGCTGCTGAATTGTATGAATCTGTCTCAGTCCATCTTCATGGATGCGTGACAATGTCTCCAACTCTTTCATGGATAAAGCTTCTAAGCCAACACCATATAGAGGTGCATGACGCGACATTTCTTCCTGAAGCGAAGCCTCAAGATGATGAATGTATTGCTGCAAAAACAATGAAGTCCGTTAAGCATTATCTTAAAATCAACTGATAACATATTATCGCCTGCATGTCGACAAAATATAAGATAGCAAAGATAACATTCAATTCCAATATGAATTTCCCCGATTCCGAATTCATTAAAACAGTCAATAGCAAAGAACAAATTCAATTCTGGCATGATCTCTCCTAAAATCCAAATATATACAAATAAACACAGTGAAGATCAAATGAAGCTGCAATTTACAAAATGTGAGAGGATCATGGTAATACATCAAAAACAAGACCAAAACAACCACCAGAATATTTATCCTGATTCCTTTGGCAAAAAAACACACAGACAAACAAAATTGACTTCCAAAAACTTCACTTTACACAATCTGAATGAGGGGCTGGTTAATAGCCAAATAAATCCCAACATTTGTATGCACAATGTCATTCATGGTTATCCAAATTGTCATTTCCAGCAGTTTAAATCAGATTGCTCAATTAGAACAGGGTGCAATCATGACTTCTAAATGATTATGTTGGACAAGAAGTTGACTTCATCATTCATTCAAAGGGAAAAAAGAAGAGAGAAATTCCTCATGAATCCAAAAATAAGTCAACAAAATCAACAAGAACTTCCCTTTTATTGTTATTTAGTTATCATTTGCCTCCTGGAATATATATGTAAGAATGGCCCAAAGTGAGAAAGAAGCCATCAGCCAAATACATTTTAGGAAAGAACTCTAGGAAGAGCAATGCCAAAAGCAAATACCTCACAGGCCTGCAATTTGGATTCCATCCCATCAATATAAGTTTCACATCGAGCAACTTGCTCTTCTTTCTCACGCTTCTCCCCTTCAGTTTGCCCAACAGTTTGTGTCAGCCGGCGAATCTCGTCTTCAAGTGATTGCCTTATTTCTTCACGAGTAACATTCTCTGTGGCATATCGCTTCAGTTCTTCATCAAACCTTTTCCGAGCAGCTTCAGCATTCTTTAACCTCTCGGCCAATGCATTTTTCTCTTTCATAACTCTCTGGAGTACCCACAAGGTTACATCAGAAAAGCATCACTTTAACACTAAATGCCAACTAGAAATTTTGAAGTTACAAACACCAATGAAAACATCCTACTGTTGCCACATGTATACGTAGGTAGAGAGATTTCAGTCACTCTGTTCTCCATTTCTCATGATTGGTTGCACAAAGTATTAGGCAAACAAGTTGTATGCACCATATGTCAAGATACATAAAATTCTTTAATGTCAACAAGTATCTCTGTTTCCAACAGACAAAAGATTCTGCAAAACTAATGCAGTGAACATGCACATACTCTCTGGGCCACAAGACAACGAATCTGCAAATACTGTCAGGGGCCCTGTGCTTCATATTTAGGACTGGAAGCAGAACAAAAACATATACCAGAAAAATTCCTTTTAAACCATGAGCCAAAATCATATAAAAGATCCTCTTTCTAGGTTCAGGCGCTAATGAGTATCATTCCGACAGTTATCGATTTTAGTGTCCTCACTGAACAAACTCTAACATACCTCCCCAGTTTCTTAACTCTTTTTCCCCCCTTTTCTTTACTGTCATTCGTTAATTTCTTCCACACCCATAAGCTAAACCGCTAATGCCAATATAACACCGAGTCAATTAGATAACAGTTACAGAGACAGAAAAACACTAAGTTTTCAGTATGGTCCCCAAGTGAGTGAATGTGTATGCACAATATCCTTTTTGACAAATTTCAACAAATTTGTCACAAACTCCATCAGCTCTTGAGTTAAGAAAGCACAGATACAGAAGATGATATATACACAAACCTTCAACTCATCACGTTTTCGTGATCTCAATTGGGAAAGCTGTGACTCTGCATCATGCAGACGATCCTGAAGAACTTTCTTTTCTGCACTGAGTTTCGCTATTTCATCATCCCGCTCTGAGCGAAGCCACTCCAGTTGACTCTCAACTTCTTGAATCTGTTCAGACAGCTCCTTTCTTTCCCGGGCAAAACGATCAACTTCAGTCTTCAGCTCAGACTGTCATTTCATAAGAAAGTAATAACTTAAAGATATCAATCAGATACGGTAGTAATTACAAGACCAGCAATTAAAACTAGAAAAATACCTTAAGTCGGTTATTGGCAGCCTCTGATTCGCTTAACTTCTGAGACATATGAGCTTTTTCCTTGGCCACACTAGCAAGTTCTGCTTTCTTTTCTTCACGAAGTCGAAGAATTTCATCGTCAGTGGCACAGAGCTGATGCCAAAGAGCCGCCCTATCAACATTTGCAAGTTCAGCAACTTCTCGCATCATGCTCAGAACCGGTCTAACAATTTCTTGCTCCTCACAAACCAAGATCACCAAAATCTCCAAATCCAAGTCTATTTCACGACTACCTTCTGTGCTACTGGTAGCACGATCTACAAGTCTCTTGAGCATCCTCAACCTGTAAGGCTCATCAGTGTACCATTTAAATAATATGGTATAAAGCATCTTTACAAATTCTTTTATGCAGGGATCCTTAGAGAGTGCCAGTGTCTCAGCAAGACCAATAACAGAAGTGAAATCATCCTGTTGAGCCCTCAACTGCTCAATAGTTTCTCCTTCTACAGTTATATCGGAGTGCCCAAAATTTTCAGCTACATATTGAGAGGCCGAATTTAACCGTCTAGAAAGGCGTCTTTCCAAGACCATGGCCATAGACTGAGCTACAATGGCTCCTCTAGCTACAGCTCTCTCAAAAGTCTGGGAAGCTTCAACAGCAAGGCAAGGGATTGATAACATTTCAATAAGAATATATATGTCTGAAAAATAATAATTAGCACGAATAGCTTGTTGATTTACTGCATGCATTCTCTCAGATGTCGCACTTTCACCAAATAAGAACATCCCAGAAGGCATTGCAGAGATATCATCAAGATCATCACTACAATCAATATCTCGCATAATAGCTTCAGCAATATCTGCACAACTATTTACAGTTCGGCTTAAATAATCAAGGACACATGGGGAAACTTCAGTCCCCAAATTTTTTAGCCTAACACGCACTGCTCTCACCTGCAGAGAACACAAATACGATTATTTTGAATACAGAAACAATGGGGTGAGAGAATAAAACTAAGACTATGAATACAAATTTGGTTTGATTGCATACTGCTTGAGAAAGATGTTGGCAATGTAATGCAGCTTTGAAAATAAAATCCACAGTTGCTGCAAGAGGTTCATCATTTGAATCTGCCAAAAGCCCAAATGACTGAAAAAGAACACGTTCCCACACTTCGCTGCTACATTCCAACTGACTAAGTGCACTGAAAACCTGATCAATGAAGATTTGATAAATATTTCTTGATAGAAAAAGTGAAACCAGACAAGCTAAAACCACATCCACATAATACTATGTGGGAAGAACAAGAATTATCATACAGGCAAGCGCAGACTAGTTTCTGCATCTGGATTTCGTAATCGATCTAAAAGAGCACAAGCAGCAAGCGGATGTTCTGAATGTTCAACTAATTTTGGTACCAAAGCAACTAGATCTGGTTGTAGATGCTTTGGTGCTTTATCCAATACAAGAGCTATCTTCTGTGCAGAATGTGGTCTTCTTCTTGGCTCGGGACAACCTTGAGGAACAGCTCCATCAAGTGCTCTCAGAGAGTTCACAATCAACCCAAGAAGCTCCTCAGACTGCTCAGGCCACTTTGTCTGAAATTACAATTTCTTTGATCAGTCTATGCCAGAGAAGGTTAACTATGATGATGTAATCAATCTTTTGATAATTTGGCAATCATACCTTGGAACGCATGGTAGGATTTTCAGAGAAACCACCAGCAGAAGTTTCGGGTGGACAAATAGGTTGTCCAGGAACTGGTTTCCCAAGCACAAAATTTCCATCTACATCTGAGCTTTGCACAGCAGAGGCATTCATGCTCTCATCCAGTGCTGAATCGAATCTGTCATGTAGAGGAAGTTGAGCAGACTCCACTGCTCCATTGCCTCTATCTGATTCAAGTGGAGTAGTTGAACCACTACCATCTAGGGAAGGTTTGGAACTTATTTCAGAGGAATCATCAGCTGTACTTTCTTCCGAAGGTTGGCAACATTCGACCATTATATCCAGAAGTAGATCAATAATTGCTTGTTGCAAAACTTTAACTCCCATCAACAAGTTCATTAGACTGGGGGAAGACTCGTCATTCTTATTTAACTTCTTTCCGTCATTACAGCCAGATATCTTTGTAGGCAGAAGCAAGCGCTTTACTTTAGCAGGATCATCAAGATAAACACGAAGTCCTGTCAGAAACCCAGCAATTGCACCAGCATCGATGAGAAGTTTCTCTCTTAATGTGACCTGTGGCTGCGAAGGATTGTCTCCGTAAGTCAGGTGAAATCCTGCCCTTGAAAGAAGATTTCTGAAAATATCTTCGTCATCTCCACTTATCCCTTCACTATCCTCAGAATCAATCAGTTCATCAGGATCAGTTGTCAGAGCATCCTGGTCATCCTCGGAAGCTAAAACCTGATAAAAGGAACACAAAAACTCAAGCAGGTACCCATAAAAACTTAACCAGATGAATCTGTAATCTAGGCACACAATCACTGAAAGTGCAGAAACATCAAACATTGCAAAATGACTCCAAGATTAATGGTTCCCACAGAAAACCCACAAACTCAGGCAAAACCACTTATTTAACTGTTCCATCCAGCCCCAATCGTCTCAAATCTCACCGGATTGGTCTTATTGAAAAGTAGTCAAACTAAAGGCCTCCATGTTTCTTAGCCGAAACATTGACAAGCACTAATGAAAGCAAGAGCTAATAGTTATTGTAAGCCAATATATATCTTTAAAAATAGTGATCAAGCCATCAAACTGAAAATTCGTTAGGTCAACACCAAACACTTAAACATGATTATATTTCTTCCCCTTGCTTACAAAACAGGGGAGCCATGAAGTTACAGTAAGATTGCTCTAGGACTTGGCTTCCAAATTCAAGAAACAATAATTTGATCTCCAAACAAGGACAAAGTCGTGTATTGACAAATGTCAGATTCATGAATTTTGTCTAGCAGCTAATAACTAAATTAATTCATCGTTTGAGTCTCTATGATGATTGATCTTCAGCAGCTTCCTTATAATTTCAGCCTGTGAATTCTGTATCAAGATTCTTGTTTGGACAGCTAACAGTTTCCACTAAAGCAACTGTTATAGATCATGAGAGAACCACATACAACATCCTCCTCTATAGAAGTAAAAGTTCTATTATGCATCTATAAGTTAGCAAATGACCCAAAGGCACCATCAATTTCTGTCATAGGTGATTACTAACATGCTCAACATGAAGATACTTCACCAAAACCACAAGACATAAACATGCCGAGAGAAGTATTTATAAATATTATTTCCTCACTTTGTTCAGGATACTTTCATTTTTAGCAGATATATCTAACTTGGAGGACAGGAAACAACTTCATACTTGTCATATTTCTTTTTTTCGTCTTGGAGAGAGAATTTAATTTCCTAAAATAGAAGATAAGAATGACTAACCTCTAGGTCTGAAAACTCAAACCAAGGGCAGCAGTCCAAAATTTCACATACAAAGACAACTGTTTCACGCACAAGAAATCCTGCATCTGCTTCCAACATATCTGACACTTTCATAAATTGAAGAACAGAGTTATTCCATGTCTTTGTGCATATAGAGGACTCCTTCCACACAGTTTTTGAAGGGTTTTTTTGGTTTACAATTGCCATTCTGTATCTGACCCAAAAATTCTTTTCAGGGTCAGTGCCAATAGATTGATCACTCTCTAAGTATATACATATGGTGTCAAATGACTCGTATACACCTGCAAACCAAAGGTAAAAGTTTAACATGGAGAACACTTTAATCAGTCAACTTCAGGAACGCCAACAACTATGAATCACAAATCTCAACTGGAAACGAACATCACAAGGAAGTAGAACCCACCAATCCGAAGTTCACATCCACCAGCTTGAAAGAATTTGCTAAATATCTTCCGAGTTTCCATAATTTCTTTGAAGGACATGAAGTTTTCCACCTTCCATGTAAATGAACTTCTTCTTCCAACTTTTTCTGACAAGGGAAGAGTATTTCCTGGCTCACAGTCCTGATCGGTTAAATCCTGAATTACCGATGTCTCTTTCAAAATAAGGACTTCAGCAGAGAAGCTAACAACGTCCTTCTCAAGAAACCCAGAATCTTGATCAAAGAGACTCGTCAGTGTCACAAATTCACGCCAACCCCAGTCCTTTGCAGCCTTGGAGTACCGATTTTGAGATTCCTTTGTGACAGATTTTTCATCCGACTTTTGGTTGAGAACTGATAATCTATGGCTCACAAAGCAACTCCAGTCATTGTTAGTATTTCGGGAATCTGTAACTTCAAGAAATACTGAGAGGTGGCACGGTGGCTGAGACTGCCCTGATGCCACGAAACAGAATAGCAGTATTACACCATTCAGCAAAAGAAGGACAAGACAATATGTCAAAAAGTACAAAGTGAGTTTGTGTACGATGAAAGGTTAATTGTCCTTCAATCAATCACAACCAGGCCAGGCATCAAATAATGTTCAAAGAGAACCCGACTTCTAAATGGAAGAACAAAATTAACAAACTGCAGGATGGAACCTATTAGATATCTCTTCTGTGGGAACACAGGAAGAGGCGGCAGGGATGTGATATGTACAAAATTTTTTTGAGATAAAAATTCAACAGCACCATTCAAAATGAAAAGATCAGGGGCCGTTTGGTAACGTTCATGTTTTCCCGTTTATGTTCTTTAAGACAACTAGAACGAAACACTTGTTCTATTTATTATTATGAACAAATAGAAATATGTTTGGTGCAAGATATAGTTTTACGAATAATTAAAGATAAAAATGTTTGGTTGCCCTTTAATTGTTCTTAGTTTTTCAATCCTTTTCTTTGCTCCCTTCTCCCTTCTTTCAAGAAATTCTTAATCAATGGAAAACATATCTCCAAATCAACCACAATAAACAAAATGCATACCAAAAAAAACACTAATATTAATCATCAAAACCACCTTTATACCCTTGAATCACCAAATTATTAACAATTTGTCCACAATAAGCTCGAAATTAGCACAATTCACCAAATAATTAACCAAAATCAATCCCAAAATGATCAAGAAGTAGTTTACAGATGTCACCAAAATTAGCCAAAAATATAAAAATAATCCCGGAATAAAAAAAATTCACCAAGCAATTGGCCAAAATCAATTCCCAAATTAACCCAATCACCAAATTTCACCAAGTCCAAACCCATAAAATTAGTCCTAAAATTATTGAATCCTCCCAATTGCATGGCAGCACCAAGGGCTCCAGCTTTCTATCCGCATAAACTGATGATAAGGAGATTTGGGAGCTATGAGTATGGGGAAACCAAAACTTCACTTTTGATTCAAAAACACTGTAACATTCCCTTAAGTTGATATACTAAAATCTGCCACAAAGGATGTGAAGGGATTGACTCTTCAATATCTTTATCCACTTTAAAATTGAGCCCTGGAAATCTGAGCCTCGTACAAACAAACTGTGAGTAACACCATAGAAAATGTCTTTTCCTTTTTAAATTTATGTACTGATTCCATTTGATGAAAACACGAAGAAAAGGATTAAAATACTATTCATTAGAATACTATTCACGCGTGTTTTATCATGTTTGTAGAACAAGCCAATAAACCAATTTTGGTGTTTTAGAAACAGGCACATTGTTTCAAAACATTTATCCGTTTACAAAATCAAAAACACCTCTAGCAAATGCTGTTCTTTGTTTGTGTTTGTAAAATTCTCCAAACATAAACAAAAAAGCAGCAAACATAAACATTACCAAATGGCCCCTTAGTTATGGCACTTAAGACTTTGGATCCACGTTCGAGTGTTAATTCAAATGGGACCTGGCTTAGTACCATTTAAAGCATGACAATAATTCATAAAAATATAGCAAAATGCTTACCTCGAGGATAAACAATAAGGCGACAATCCCGGTTGCCAATTTGAAATCTCCTGCTCTTGATGCAAAGCCCAGTGATCTTCCTCTTCTTGAGAAGGTCTTTCAACCTCGTGAAATTCTCAATCTTCCAAGAGAACTTCCCATAATGGCCATCGTTTTTCTTGCTAACAATATTCCCATTTTTGCCAGCATCCTTCCCTGGATTCTTAGAGAAATTATTCTGTTCTTTAATGACATGGAACGATGTGCTGAAAACTGCCATGTCATCCACCAAATACCCTGACTCGGTCCCTATGAAATCTGACATCTTCATATAATCATTCCATCCCAAACTGGTGTTATCTCCACTCTTATTATCGGCTGCAAACCTCCCATATGAGTCCCTATGCATGTGATTAAACCCCGGCTTCTGATTCAACACGGACATCCTAAACAAACACCAGCAACTCCTATCAGAAACCCCTAAACTCTTCTCAGTATCCTTACTCTCCAAGCACATTGACAAATAGTCCACCCCATTCACGGAGCTCTGGTACACACTAATCCTCAAATTACACTCTCCAGCCGGAAAAACCGGGCTCATTATCTTCTGAGTCTTAATCATTTCCTTAAACAAGCTAAAGTTATGAACCTTCCAAGTGAACTTCCCACTCAAGACATCCCCATTGACAACACCAGCAGCCAAATTAGAGGAAGGGTTGGACTGCATATCGTTATTATCCCGCGAGAACGAAATAGATTCGTGTAAGATCAATATATCAGCGGTAACTAAGAGGCAATCATTATTAAACAAAAAGCCGAGCTTAGGTTCCAAGATTGAGTTAGAGGGAGAGAAATCACACCAGCCATGGGATTTCTTCTTGGAGGAGAAGCGGTGCCAGCTGTCGCGGTGGATGGACTTAGTGGGGTCGGAAGGGTGGTCGACGGAGAGGCGGTAGCTGGCGAAACAATCCCATTTGGACGACGTGGTGTTGCGCGGGTCCATGATTTGTAGATAGATGCTGATGTATCCAGGGAGGGCCTGGGAGTCACCTTTAGGGTAGATTAGCAGGCGGCAATCGTAGCCGCCGACCTCGAAGTACTTGCTCCAGAGCGCCCGAGCCTTGACTCTGGGGAAATTAGCGATGGCCCATTTGCAAACGGCGGCGTATTCGCCTCGGCGCTCGACCACCACAGTCTCCGCCGCCGCGGTGGCGCACGTTGCGTCACGGGACGAGGCGGGATCCTCGGCAGCCAACATGGGCTTGTCAAAAGATAAGGAAGATTGGGCCGGAGTCGTCATCGGCGTCGCCGTCGCCGTCGCCGTCGCAGCCGATGAATGGGATGATGAGGCGGATGAAGAGGTGGCGGTTGGGGCCATCTGGGCTTGGTCGGAGGAAGAGGACGACGAGGGGACGGCAGCATCAGTGGAGAGGTGGTGGTGGTGGTGGTGGTGGTGCTTCATTGCTGGTGTCTGTTATGTGTAGGTCTTACGTTTGTGTGATTTTGAGGGAGTAGTTCTTTCTAGGTTTTGTTTTGCGTTGATATTTCTTTAACTTTTTGTCTTATTTTTGTTTTGAAATAAATACGGACCAAATAGGAAATAAATGTGTGCTGGAATGGATGGGGGATTTTGGGGGGGGCGCGGGGAGAAAAGACAGATGTAAGCCTATAGGAGGGAAGGAAGAGGGAGGACTCTTCAGGACTCAGGATGAAGAAAGCGTTTGGGACTATACTACACTGTACTATAGGGAAGTGTAGCTTTTGTTTTCAATTTTTTCATTATTTTTTTTTTTTTGATGCTTGGCTCAAGGATTGATTAATTTGGACCGTCAACAACATTTGTTTTTTTTTTTTTTTTTTTTTACTTTTTTGGGTTTATGTCATAGCATGATGCTGTGGTGGGATGGAGGGGGTGCGTGTGTGAAAGGGCAAGAAGTAACAAACACCAATCACACACACAACAATCCATCATCATGCTTGGCACACACTTTCTTACACAGGTTCTCTCTAGAAAGAAGAGGAGATTTTGATGAAGAGGAGGGGGAGCCAGTGTTGCATTTCCATGATTTCTTTCCTTTTGTTTTCTTATTTTCTATTTTGGGCTGTACTGAAATGGGGTGCCTTATGTTTGGTGCTTTTCCCCTTTTTTTCCTTCCTTTGTATGCATGAATCATGATGAGATGTATCTCATCTTTAGACTATACTTAAACATTTGTTTATACTCTATTTTGGGAAGGGGTGGATTCAAATGGAACCTAGCCGTCATTGGACCAGACCAGATGGTATTTTGGGAAGGGATGGACCTGGAGAGAATTGAACCGCTCTTGGATTAGATGGATGCCTTGTGTATTTTTCGGCGAAATTTTCAAGCAAACCTGAACAAAAATGCATCTCATCTTTAGATTATACTTGAAGTGAACCAAATGGGTGCATTGTGTACTCTCCGGTGAAATTTTCAAGAAAACCTGCATAAAATGCAAGCGAAGCTGAGTTGGTTATTTTGAGATTATACTTGAATATTTGTTTATAGTATTTTATTTAAATGCTGATTCTTTCACATTTTCGCTTGCTATGATATTTTTAAATTCCTCAATTTGTATTGTGAATTGATATTTCCATTTATAAACAGGACATCACAAGTTTTGGATTATACTATTTAAACATTGGGCTCGACTAACAAGTGCAGCCATGCACTTGTTAAGATAGGTGCAAGTGTTAATTTTGTATGAAAGTAAAATTAATTTGATAAAGTATTTAAATATAGAAAGATAGTGAATGTGAGTGTATATATTCACGTGATAAATTAAGTGTGATTTAAGCGTGTTAACGATAGCCCTCAAAGCACTTGTTAGAAAATCGTAACGTTTGATTCTTTTACATTTTCACTTGATTTTTTCCCCTAGAGATTCCATAATACAGTATTTATATCGTGAGTTGATACAATCACTTGTAGACCAAAATCATAGGATTTTTTCTTTTATATTAGCTTACAATCTAATAAGCTATATTTATTCAAAAAATAAAAGAAAAAATCATTCAAAACGTCCATCACATTTTGCAGAATGACTTTTTTCGTCTCTTACTTTTAAGAGTGTAATTTTACGTCCCTTACAAATTCACATTAATCAAATTTGGTCCCTACCTATGTTTTCGGCTAGTTTTTTATCTGAATCCACCATGTGCCTTGTACGTGATCATTTTTTAAAGGCAAAATTGTCAAATCAAATTTCGCATAATTCGATTTTTTCGTCCCTCACATTTTACAAAATGAAATTTTTCGTACTTGACATTTCAAAAAATGAATTTTTTCATCCCTCACTTTTCACAAAATTAATTTTTTCATCTTTCATTAATCATGTGTATAATAGTTTCTTTTTTTTTTTTAAACCCATGATGTATGTATCTATTTGATTTCATTTGAACAGTATGAATATCATGTAATATATATATATATATATATTTGTAAGGTTATCAACAATTACTAAGGTAAGGTTACATGATTACAGATTCCTAAGGTTATCAGAAGTAATTACATGGAGTTATATTGCAATTACTAAGATTACCAGTAATTACAAATTCCTCTTTAACCACATGCGCCAAACAACCATGTGATGCGCGGGCATTCATTCTCTAGTGTGTATATATATATATATAAGTTTTAAAAAATAAGAAAAGACTGCCGTACACATAATCAATGAGGGATAACAAACTTTCATTTTGCAGAATGTGAGGGATGAAAAAATTTATTTTGTAAAATGTGAGGGACGAAAAATTCATTGTGTAAAATGTGTGGGACTATGGATCAAATTATGTGAAATGTGTTTGACAATTTTACCCTTAAAAATAATCATGTGCAAAGCACGTGATAGATTCCGACCAAAAACTAATCGAAAACCTAGATAGAGATTAAATTTGATCAATGTAAATTTGTAAGGGACATAAAATTATACTTTTAAAAGCGAAGAATGAAAAAAGTTATTTTACAAACTGTGAGGAGCATTTTGAACGATTTTCCAAAAAAAAAAAAAAGAGTCTAATAAGCTACATATATGTAAAATAATTCCTTCTTTATCATAAGAGATTGAGATAAGCTCCCACACAGCTAATAAAAAAAAAAGGATAAGTCCCTTTAAAAATTGAGACAATATCCTCACCTCTAACTTGCGTACTTTCTACCTAAGAGAAATTTGCAATTTGCACCAAGTCTACACAAAAGAGTCCAAAAAAAAAAAAAAAAAGGTCTACCCAAAAGAATCTGCAACTCTATTGCAGCAACTTTTAACCACTTGTCAAATGTCACGGAGTATGTATTACTAGATTAGACAAAATGTGTGTGGTATGGTGTACTTCTACATCATCACTCAAGTCATTAAACCGGAAATTCACCTCACAAAACGTTGCAGAATCAAGAAAACTGTAAAAAGCCGTGGTTTTCTCCACTAAATTACGTACTTTCCGTCCCACTTGAATTATAAGTACGAACTCCCGTACGAAAAATTGCCAGACCAAACTCACGTACGAAAAAGGTCAAATACATAAGTTTGAAAATTGCCAGACAAATCCAAATAAGCTAATGTATCATGCTCCGCGCTGACTGCTACAATTAACCTTCCCTGAATTGGCAAATTCCCAAATCCCACCACCCCTACCATCCTCTCTCGTCCCACCACCGCCACCACCTGTCTCTCACCTGTCTCTCAGAGGACTCCCGGGATTTCACTTTCTTTCCCTAATTAATTTCCGGGTATTAATTGAACAGTAGTACTTCGTTTGCTACTGATGCAAATCCAATGAGGTCAGAATGTTCAGATGGATTATTTGCTCATCAGTTGGCAGTTCCATTGACTGCTGTTTGTAGATTGAATGCTGCCGCTTTGGCAACCCCTTTTTTTCTTCTCATTCTATAAGGTCAGTGCAAACTAAATTTACTCTTGTGAAAATTGACTTTTTAATTTTTTTTTTCTGTTTGGCGGAGAAACTGGGTTTGGATTGAAACAAGATTTGCTTGGATTAAATTCCAAACTTTTGGATTTCTTGCAGTGTTTGAGTTACTGAGTCAAATGATTATTGGGTTTAGCAAAGCATTCATACTTGTTGGACTTGATTGCTATTTTCATCAAACCAGGTAGCAATTCTAAAGCCCTCTTAGCACGTTATATCTACTTTGATGTGAAGACGAGCTTTTGATGTAGCTGCATTTTGCACTCTTTGCTTACGGTTTTAAGGGTGTCCTTTATTTATTTATTTATTTTTTGCCACCTTTAATCGCCTATTGCTTCATGTTTACTGTGTTAGGTTTGGTTTTGCAGTTAACATGCTTCTACATTACACCGTATCTTTGTTGAAGACAACAGAATGTTGATTCTTTCTTTTTTCTCGACCTTTCATTTTTTTTATTTAGCCTTTTCATTATTTGAAACCTTTATGAGTTCCTCTGTTTCCCTGCTTTTACAGATGGAAGTTGTTTGCCTCAACAGTGAGCCAGCCTTCAATGAAGGTGATGAATATGAGCATGAAGGAGATTGTGCCTCGGGGGAAAATGCGGATGAACTGTGTGCAGCGCCGCACTTGAAAAGGGAGCCCCCACCACCCACAGTTGGTTTGGAGTTTGACTCTTTTGATGAAGCTTATGATTTCTATAATGGCTATGCCAAGGATCAAGGATTTGGCATTCGAGTGAGCAATTCGTGGTTTAGATCCAAAAGGAAAGAGCGTTACAGAGCGAAACTCAGTTGCAGTAGTGCAGGTTTCAAGAAAAAAAGTGAAGCAAACAATCCTAGACCAGAGACAAGAACTGGTTGTCCTGCAATGATAGTCATTAAGCTTGTTGACTCTAAAAGGTGGAGAATCGTTGAAGTTGAGCTTCAACACAATCATTTAGTGAGCCCTGAAATCAAACGCTTTTATAAGTCACACAAGAAAATGATTCTTGCCGCCCAGAAATCACAGCAAGCTGAACCCGTTAAAGAAATACATACTATTAAGTTATACAGGACTTCAGTTATCAATGCAGCGCCCAATGGGTACTCCAAAGTTAAGGAAAGAGATGTTAGGCATCCTACAGATCACTCAAAGCATTTGGAACTTAAAGAAGGGGATGCACATGCAGTCTACAACTACTTCTGCCGCATGAAGTTGACGAATCCAAATTTCTTTTATTTAATGGATCTTGATGATGAAGGACGGTTGAAAAACATTTTCTGGGCTGATGCTAGGTCCAGAAGTGCTTATATTTACTTTTCTGACGCAATTGCAATTGACACAACTTGCTTGACTAATAAGTATGAGTTGCCTTTGGTTTCTTTTGTGGGAGTAAACCACCATGGGCAGTCTGTCTTATTGGGATGTGGTTTTCTTGGGCACGAGTCAGTTGAGTACTTCGTTTGGATGTTCAGGTCATGGCTGACATGTATGTTAGGCAGGCATCCACAAGTTATCCTCACTGATCAGTCAAAATCCTTGCAGATGGCCATCTCTGAGGTATTTCCTGGGACTCGTCATTGTTATTGTCTGTCATATATCATGCAGCGTGTTCCTGAGAAATTGGGTGGACTGAGGGGATATGAAGCTATCAGGAAGCAACTGAATCAAGCGGTATATAATTCTATGAAGATAGCTGAGTTTGAAACTGCCTGGGGTAGCATGGTCGGTCAGCATGGGCTTGGGGAGAATAAATGGCTACAATCATTACATGAAGATCGACAAAGATGGGTGCCAGTGTACTTAAAAGACACTTCTTTTGTTGGAATGATCCCTGTTAAAGAAAATGAGGTTTCAAAACCTTTGTTTGATGGCTATGTTCACAAACACACATCGTTCAAGGAATTTCTGGATAAGTATGACCTTGCACTGCAAAGAAAGCTGATGAAAGAAGCTACAGGTGATACAGAGTCCAGAAATTGCAGCTTTGAGTTGAGAACAAAATGTAATTTTGAGTTGCAGCTCTCCAAGGTGTACACCAAGCAAATTTTTGAAAAGTTCCAGATTGAAGTTGAAGGGATGTACTCTTGCTTCAACACAAGGCAAGTCAACATCAATGGGCCTATAATAACATTTGCTGTTAAAGAACGAGTTGAAGTAGAAGAAAGTGAAAAGGAGGTTAGGCAGTACGAGGTTCTGTATGAGACAACTAACATGGAAATAAGGTGTATTTGCAGCTTGTTTAATTTCAGAGGTTACTTGTGCAGACATGCATTGAATGTCTTCAACTATAATGGTGTGGAAGAAATCCCATCTCAGTACATCCTACCACGCTGGAGCAAAGATTACAAACGCAGGTTTCCTCTAGATCCTTTCCCCAACGACGTTGATGTGAATGACTATGTGCTTAGGTATAATCATCTACTTAGCCGTGCTATTCAAGTCATTGAAGAAGGGGCGCAATCTCGGGAATGCTGGAAGGCTTCCTTACAAGGATTGGAAGAGTTATGTAGGAAATTCGCTCTTGAAAATGTTGATGAGGTTTATTTATAACCATTAACTTCATTTTTTTGGGGGGGTTTTTGGTCTCAACTGTTCTTGCACATATGTATAGGTGTACATATACTCCATATCCTTGTCATCCACATTTGCATTATTCCAGTGTCTGTGTAGACAAGACTGAGCTCTCAATTTATCCAGATTGGCCAATACGAAGCTAGAAATTGTCTAATTACCAATTTTCTGTCATTAACAACCTACTGTTTGACAACTTTACTCCCCTGCTTCCTCACCAATCATCTCTTCTGGTTTTCCTAATACCTAAGGTGCAAAAACTTGGAACATCCACGCTAGTTAATCCGATTTGATGAGAACCATTCACTCGCAGAAGTTGTTCAGGGTTCCAATCCACAAAAATCCCATGGCTTGGGGTTCTGGATGCTGGCGCTACTTCATTCAGTTCTGTTCCAGTTAAGAATAGTTTTTTGACATGGGCATTAGCTCTCAAGCTCATCAAAGCGAAGGGTGGCTGTTATTTCCATTGAAAATGCATGTCTTACCATACATTTTGAAGCTAAGCTTGTTCAATTGTGAATTTTGATGAGACTCATCGAAGCACGAATTTTACAGTATGTTACTTCGTTTTTGAATGCACAGGTTTCTGGCTGATAAGATTACAAGTGGTGAACTGTAAGAATGAAACTGCAATAGTTAGGGAACGTTCACATCCTGTATCCCAAAGCAGAAGTAGGTGCAAACTTATCAAGCGTGGCACCAAGTGATAAACAGGAGCAGGAGCAACTCACTTTGGCATTCAGTTCTGCAACTGTTACGCATGGAGGAAACGGTTGTCATTTGCATTGAAAGTATACCGTTTCACAACCTTGAAGTTCTGGTTGTGATAAATGGCAAACTAAACTTCAAGTTATAACTTAAAAAGTATCTTAACTACTAACATATTTAATCTAAACCTGGATGATAATCAATTATTTGATGGTAATGATATCCACTAATCTCAAACAAAACCACTATCAAAGATCAATGTGCGACTCAAGTAAAACATTTACCTTCAACGATCACTACTCTCTAATCAAATTGATTCCAAAGTGATGGAAATATCTTAAGGTCTGAATTGTTACAAGAGGATATTAAGGGGGTGAAACTATATTGGCCCCAGAATTACTCAAAGAAAATTTGCAGGGACTCCATTAAGATTGTAGAAATAATTAAAATTTTGAAAGATATTATGCTTGTGGCTCGACATCCTGCATTGTCACTTTTTCCTCTAGTCTCAGCCACAGTAAAAGAGCAAAAGAAAAAGAAGCAATAAAGACAAATTAAAGTCCAACAATTCTTATAAAAATCACATATCACACTCAGCTTAAAAAACTAAAAATGATCTCCATTCAGCATATTGAACATTGGACTGGCTTAACCATACAGTGGAAGACAACAACAGATGGAGAATGCTTCCCTATAAACACTATAAACATATGCCACTCAGCTTACCTCCAGTCCTATCTGGTTTTCTACATCAAAGATAGTTGTGGAGTGAAAATGAAAAGCAAAAGAATAACTTACTCCTTTTACATATCGACAACTTAAACCAAGTATCAAAGCTGCATAATAAGTTACACTTTGACGTAACAGGTAGCTATATGCAAGAGAAAAAGATATTCTCACAAACAAATCTGAGCGACACTCCTGAGAGACTGAGGTACCAAAAAAACACCATGTGCCAATGATGGAGAGGAACCAAAGGAAGGGCAAATAACTCTCACTTGATGCTGTAACTCACTTCAGACAAGTAGGAAGAGTAAGCCCATGGCAAACAAAGGCCAAAACAACATAAATTACCACAAGGAGGAGAAGGATTAGTGCAATCCTGCAAAGAGTTCCACATTTTATTAGGGCTAGCAATATAGAAAGAACATACAGAGTTGCAACTTAATCCAGATAATGCCTATGCGATAAATAGGAGGTTCTTAATTAACCAGATTAAACAACATTCGAAAAACATATGCGATCAAATATTAGGTGTGCGGGTGTGCGACGTGAAGGGTGAAAGAGAAGCATATAAACTATGTTTTTCAGGTATTTTATGCTAATTTTCAGTGTATGCGACGGTGAAGAGTGAAAGAGAAGCATATAAACTCATTTGCTGTTGAATGTCTCAGGAACACATTGATTTTTAGCATCTATGCTAAAACTATAACTATGCATATCTAAACTAGCAAACCCAAATGTACTTCACTCCGTGAAAAAGGTGCAAGCACTAAAAACCAGCCAGCTGCATAACCATAACCACTACAACCGAGTCTCAAGCCACACCACCCATGTCCTAAGGCTCAGCTCCATACTACTCTTATTCTTTGCACCTTCCTTCAACAGATTCCACATACATTTGCTAAGCAATTCTAGAACCAACACGAAAAGCACTTGGGAGGGAAAGGGGGAAGGATCTAAGTTCCCACCTCTCAAAGATAGCCTCAAATCATGTCAAAAAGTCCATTTCAGATTCAATTGCATTAAGTGAAGGAAACCAGGCTAAGTGCAATCGTGGCTTTATTACCATTAGAAACTCCAAAAGAAATGCAACAATTAGATAAAAAGGAAAAAATCATACTGCTATCAATTCCAAGCCAATGAAAAAAATTCGGATCTAGACACCCCACCCCCAAAATAAAAAGGGATGCAGTCTCCCGATGGATGGCAGTGAGTATCTTCATGCAAATGCTACAGCAAGCAATGGAGTTCAGATGGAGAAACATACGTGAGCTTGACATTTCTCCACCACACGGTGCTTCGGAAACGGCGAGCCTGCTTCCTGAAGCGGAAAGTGTTTCCTTGCATATTGGCAGTTTTATCAACTAACAATTCCAAACGATCACCTCTCTCCAAAACTTTATCAATATTCTCGATCATAACATTTCGCACCTGTTAAACAACATGATGTCAGTATAGAATATCCAACTTCTATCTTCAACACAAACCTTAATTTCTTTTACGTTGACTTCCATTTGAAACTGTACAGAAATTAGAAACGACACCACTTTAATGCAGCATAAAATAGGAAGCTTTTCAGAGTAAAGCAGTATCATAAGACAGATTAACAAGGCCAAATCAACAAGCTACCAAGTAACATCAAGAGCGAATTTTAGATGACATTGTTTCGAATCAAGCCAAAGTAGAATTATAAGAACTCAATTCTGCATGGCAGGAGCGTCATTTTTGGAAAACAGTTGTACTAGTAGTTATTCAATGGAATTCTGTCTACGCTTCTTTAAAAATCTTCAAAGGGTACATCATATTTGTATCTTCAATCACAACGAAAGAGTATAATGGTGTGAGAAGAATTATAATGAAACATATTTCTTTATTTTTAATATGACTGTAGCTCAAAAATTCTTTTGTCCATTCCCATAAATTTAATTTTTTCATACTAGCAAGACATAAAAACCAGAAAATTATTGTTAAATTATCAAATCTAACATGAAAGTACCAACAGAAATCATCCATATGCATTTACATTATGAAGTCCATCGCCTCGTTTTATTACACGGAACATATTATCTTTGGAATGTGACATCTTTACATTGAAGAATTTCTATTTGGACCAGTTAAAGTACACTAAAATCTGTAGCTGCATCAGGAGGGCGATTCTACAACTCATTCATACAGTAGCTGCAAAGTCAGAGTATTATCATGTTGAAGCTACAGAGCCATTACTACCTTAAAGCAGGAGGAAATTCATCTCAAATGATATATAAAAGTTCAAATGATATACAAAAGTAGAAGTGCAAAAGAACATCCATTACAACAGAATGCTGGTTAAGTAGTATTATGTCACCAACACTCAAAAGCTGCAAGTGGATGAGAAAAAAGTAAAGATAGCAAGAAGAGAAAGAAGAAGAATAAGACCTGATTAAAGAATAGAGGAAATGTATTAGAATCACAAACATTTGAAACTCACCTGACTCATTTCACCTTTTAGCCGGTTTATCCTGTCTGCATTTGGATCATGTGAATAGTACTCCATCTGCTGGCTAAGAACTCTGGAAAATTCATCATTCATGGCATAAGGTTGAGCAGATAACACAGCTCTGCCATAGGTCCTCACAAATCTCTGATGAATTTCTTCAAGGAAAGCAAAAGGGATCCTCCCTGTAGGAATATCAAGGGTAGGACGTTTTACTTTGCAAATGAACAATTTTCATCAGCTAAGAGCAACCATATGTTTGGTAATTAAAAGAAATTTTTAACATTGCAGGTATAATGCAAATTCCCATAATATTTTGACATTGGACATTAAGAACATTTTGGATCAAATTAATACTCCTAAAAATAATAAACAATTGTACATGTACTCCTCAGTGTGGACAGGCCCAACTAGCAAAACTATGCATGCTAAATATAGCAAAATTAGCAAAAGATGAACTGTTTGTGCAAGCTCGAATTATACCATGTGAACAAGCTCAAAGCCAAGAAAGTTTACATTGCTTCTTTACAAACATCTAAAGAACACGTATTAAGGAAACAGCAGCAAGACAAGCATCCAAGTTTCAAGGAAGCACAAATAACGTCACCAAAACTTGACGTCCAAAAACTACTAGTAAGCAGTCAAATGATGGGAAATTAAAAGAAGAAACCTTTAAGAAGCTCAAGCTAAACGCTTAAGGCCCTATTGAGGAAAAGACACAGAATCTTTACATTATTACATATTTGAGGTCGTATGCAGTAAAAACCCATACCCATAAATGAGACTAGCATTCAAGCTGGCAGCTATCAAGAAATATCCATTTACCTAGCAATTCAATCAAAGGATTCCTAAGTACAGCAAAATATTTACTCCGAAATCAATCGAATCTCTAACATATGTGCCAAAAGATCAGCTTATTTCCTTAGATCACACCATCTTTGTCATTTCGTATTCTGAAGGCTATCAGATATCAATCAAGTTAATGATATGAATCTACCCATGTTCAGGAAACGGAAGATATGGAAAATATCAGCAAGGCAAAAAAGTCGCAATTTTGAGGATGAAAAATCTAAAATCTTTCCCTTTTCCTAGAAGAAGCAAAGATTGATTGAGAAGAAGTGGAGAGGGGAAAGAAGGGCATACGTCCGGCGACGTCGTCGGCCATACAGAGAACGGTGAGGCCATCGGTGCGTTTGACGTGGAAAATATAGCGATCTTGAGAATAGGAAACATTGGTGTCGTTATTGCCGGGGATTTTGTCGAGAATCTGCCTGGCGATGGAGTTGGCATTGGTGGAGGTGGCGCTGAATTCCGCCAACACCACCGATCCCCTCGCCACCAGCGCGTACAGTATCGCCATCCCTTTTACTGGCCACCCACGGACTCCTTTTCTCTTTCCCTCTCAACTAGCCCAACCCCAATTGTGCAACTGTAAGCTAATATCTAGGGGAAAAAATGGAGGGGGGAAAAAATCCTCCTTTTCTCTCTCTTATGCTTTAAGGGCCTAAGGTGACTAATTAGTCGAGTGATTGGATCCCATGAATCAGCATGATTGATTGAGTTGAGCTCCCTCTTGTTCTTCTATAATATTCAAATTGGAATTGGATAATGATTACTATATGCCACAGGATGTGATTATTTAGTTAATGCTATACGAGAACTAGTAGTAGTTCTCCATGTTCTTCTATAATATTCAAATTATTTAGTGTCCATGCTCCATAGGCGTGCGGCCAACAAGGAAGGATTCATTTGGCGGAGTTGAACTTTCTAAGTTTCAATTTTAGAAGATTTTTCAAGTTTCAACTTTTGGCGATTTGGGAGAAATCATATCCTTGTTCATCCAACATAAGGTAAACTTCTTGTGCTAATGGATTAAGAGTTTTTTTTTTTTTGGGTGGAAAAAAAGTGTGTTGAATTTGATTCTAATTAACTTCTTCCTTTATAACCAATTTATAAGTAACTTATTAAATTTTAGGAAAAATCGTTTGAAACGTGTCTCAAATTTTACAAAATAATGTTTTAGTCTCTCATTTTTTAAAGGGTAATTTTATTTTCCTTTCAAATTTATAGTATTTATCAAATTTGGTCCCTACCTAAATTTTCGACTAACTTTTGATCGGAATCCATCACATGCCTATAGGTGATCATTTTTTTAGGAACAAAATTGTCAAATCACATTTCACATAATCTGATATATAGTTCCTCATATTTTACAAAATGAAATTTTTGTCCCTCGTTGATCATGTGTACGAATCTTTTTTCTTGTTTTTTGAAAATTTATGTATATGTCTATTTCATTTTATCTGAATAGTAGGAATAACACGTAATATATCTCTATTTAATTTCATCAAAAACAAGTGAATCGCAGTTGTAGGTAAATTCAAACAGATATATATTACATGCTATTCGTACGAAAAAATTTATTTTATAAAATGTGAGGGATTATAGATCGAATTATGTGAAATGTAATTTGCTAATTTTGTCCCTAAAAAATGATCACATGCAAAGCGTGCGGTGGATTTCGATAAAAAAAAAATTTATTCAAAAAATTTAGATAGAGATCAAATTTGATTAATGTGAGTTTGTAAATGAGGTAAAATTACACATTTAAAAGTGAGAGACAAAAAATTATTTTATAAATGTGAGAAACGTTTTAAATGATTTTTCCTAAAATTTTTGCTCAACGCTTTCACATTCTCAAGCTGACGGTGAGACTACTCAAATATACGATCTCTATTGAGATTTTGATCTGCCTTTTTCCAGCATAAATGATGCTTCGTCGTTCTTCGCATATCCTTATCCTTATACTATATAAGAATGAGTTAGAACTTGAATTTCAACCGCAAGGGTGGAGTTTTTTTGGAAATGTGAGAGTGTTTGGAGTGCAATTAGAGTATTGAATATGAGTCATTATAACTAATTTAGTTTTGTTGTAATTACTTGGATGTCCTTTTAAACATTTAAAGCCAGGGGTAAGTTTGATATGTGACAGTGTTTGATATCCGATTAAACATTGGGTACAACTGAATTCAGCTTGTGTTTTAGTGAAATTACATGAAAGCCCTTCTAATCATTTAATTGTATTAACATCTAAGTCTTTTAATTTCTTAAAGCCTTTCTCATCAGTTATTTGCAAAGTTATGATATATAGATGTTAAGACACAATTAATGTCAATTAGTAGAGAAGTCTGGTTTCTCGACCGTTACCATAGTAACCCCCATCTATTCAAATTCAGTTCATTTACTTATAGGTTTTGTTCCAACACAATCATACAGTATATTGAATTCGGATGTTGCTACATTAGCTACTCCTCTTCTCCATTTTGCAACACCTTTTTCAATAGGTATGTTTTTTTTAACCAATCTACTTTTTGGTTGTAAAAAATCTGTAATATTGCAAGTTGTATGTGCAATAAATTTTTAGTGTTTTAATTCAATTGTCCATGTTAGACAAGCTTGATACGTAAGAGACCACATTTGTTAATTGTTATTTATGGTTTAAAATAAGTTTATCATCATAAATTTTCTCATTTATAGATTGCATCTACTTCTTTTGTTGTTTTAACTATTAGTTAGGATAATTTCAAATCGTTTGCTACTTTATTGACTATTTCATTTAGACAATTTTTCACTTCATCTGATTTGCCAATATGTTTATCTATCTACTTAAAACTATTTGGCTAATAATCTAAAGTATGTACCTCATTACTTTTAATTGTTTTCTTGAATTGAGTGGATTAGGATGCTTTAGTACTTTTTTGAGGTAATTATTCCTTTAAATTAGCATGTTAGTTGTTGTATATCTTTGCAACTAATACAAAACTGATATTTCATGATTATAACCCCTATCGAGAAGGAGATGCTTTGCTATATGTTCTAAATCATACAATAAATTATAATTAATTGCTTGCTCAATGTGAAGGCCTCGTGATGATATATGTCATTGGAATCAATATAAATTCAAGAATTTGGCTTGCAAGAACCGAAATTCCACTAGCAATGATTTCTTCAAGTATGCTAATTGTTCAAATCTCACTCATATGACAAGATAATGTGGTGGATTGCCCTCATATCAAGATCAAATTCAAACTAAATAACAATTTTTAATATCTCTAAAATGCATGAGCAGATATAAATAGGTCTTTTATTATTCTAGGTTAGATGCAAAGTAGTTGATCGTATCTTATAATTTTGTTTTATTGCATATTATATTTTTTGACTCAATATGTAACTTATGATTTTTTTAAATTTAATATCATATAATAAAATTGTCATACTTCAATTCTTATACTAAAAAATGTCAAATAATAATTATTAACCATCTTTAATTATAGGCACTAACGCGTGGGCTTTTCCCCCTAGTTTTACACATGTTTTCGACTAGGATTTCGATTTCCTTTCCGTGCCATGTGGCCCATTGTACCTTATTTTTTTTCACCTAACAAGCCAGTCAAGCGTTAAGATTCTTATAAGAAGGATGATTGTTTGACCATATGATTTGCCAAAATTCGTAAACGGTTCCTCAAAACTATACGTATAGAAATTGCCCAGTAAATGAATATGAATTAAAAGTTACATAATCCGGAGGGGTTTAACGAGCAGCTGCAAATCACAACGTGCAAGTTGAGGGATGATCCAGAGAGCTAAGAGTGATATCGACAGAACAATTCTCTATTTTCGAAGAGGATAAACAAATCAAGCAGTTTCCAGGATCTGCGTGCCCGGTTGCGGTGATATGATAGATTGAGTACTGCTGGGAAGTAAATCAATTCTAAAAATAATGGACCTGTTGCTGTTCCTTCAATTATTGAAAATCTCAGACCAAGACCAGGACAAAGTACAGGACAAGAAAACATTAAAAAGGGCTCCCATCTCTTCTGGAATTGCTTTGCAATTTGCATGGTACACAGCTCACAAGCTGACCTCCCCTTCCCCCACTCCTCATTTCCTCGAACAAATGCATCAATTTGACTGACTATGTAATTTACTGGCTACAATCTTAAATTGGCATCCAAGATTTCCAGGAAGGCCTGAATATATTGATGGATTTTAATTCAGCTATTACATATAGAAAATGACAACTTCCAGGAGCGAAGGATTGTGATATCCTTGGAGCTGTCCCAAGGATTTCAGACACCCAATGCAGGAGGGCTTTGAGCAAGAATCTGGATAACATCAGATTGTAATGGCATTTTAGCCACAACACTCGAGTTTGGGATCATTTCATGTGCACAATGTACACGGTGTTTGTCCTAACGTTAAAAGGCTGGGACCATGGTTTTCCAATCCTTCCTTTCCTGGTTAATGTGAATTATTCCCAAGAAATTAATAAGCAAGCAACTTTTGCAGAAACATACAAAAATTTCCAACTGTTACAAATAATATCATCTGTCTGCAGCACTCTCTTCCACTCAATCAAACTGCTCGTTGCCTACCTCACAGCTTCCTGCTTCCCTTTATAAAGAGTATCATTCCTTCCAATAGGGCACCATACCTAAAGCTTGTTTAGCTAGGCAATAGGCATGGCTGCCCAGAAGCTTTCAGCAACCGTTCTAATCTTCTCCCTTCTTTTTCTAGCAACATTTAGCAGTGCTTGCGGTCCTTGTGAGCCTAAGCCTAAACCAAAGCCTACTCCCAAGGCACCTCCAGCGAATCCCTTCTGCCCGAGAGATACCCTGAAGCTCGGTGCTTGCGCTGACGTACTTGGATTGGTCAACGTCGTTGTTGGAACTCCACCATACAGCAAGTGTTGTTCGGTGCTTGAAGGCCTGGCTGACTTGGAAGCTGCAGTTTGCCTTTGCACTGTCATAAAGGCCAATGTGCTTGGGATCAACTTGACCGTGCCTGTTGCGCTTAGTGCGCTGGTCAGTGCCTGTGGCAGAACCATTCCTCCAGGGTTTCAGTGCAGATAGATGGATGGTTCATGTTCACACGTCTAATTGCTTGCTGTGTTGGTTTGATGAGTCAACAACTACTGTTGGCTTGCTTTTTTTTGCTGTTTTTTTTTCCTTAATTTGGTTCATTTCTGTTTGATTTGGTGTATAAGCTTGTCCTGATAAACGGGCAAATATGCATGTATTCTGTAATTCCCTCCGTTATTGTTCTGCAGTTTCTGAATTCTGAACTGAAGTTGGAATGTCTTCATTAAATCTCAAGCAAAATGCTTACTGCAGCCTTCCCAAAAGTCATCCTGTTAAGCTCGTCCTGTAAGGAAGACGATTTGTTTAAACCTTTGGCCCTTCATCTGATGACCTTCGTTAGACAGGCATCAAGAGCGTAGGAGGTGAAAAAAGAATCACCCTAGAATTTACCATCTTAAGTTGGTTGCTAAGTTAGAACTTCAAGAAACTAGAAACAAGACAAACTGAAATGCTGGAATGTTCGAGCAGGCCAAGTCCCAATATTTCTAGAAGATCACCACGCGCAATGTATACTACACAACATAGAAAAAAAATCCATAAAGATGCAAGCATGAGCGGTGAAATCTCTGAGTAATATGAACTACAACAAAGCAAGAAGTTCTGAACTTGAAACTGGACAGAAGGAAGCTAAATGCATTGCTCTGTCATCAGACAAAGTTGTCTATACATGATGCAACTTTCACTATAATGCCATGTTTACATAAGGTGTTAACCATAACATGAGTATGCTGTAGCTAGTGGCTCTTTCACAAAAAATTCACCTCACACATGGATTCCAAAAAATAAAAGAAAAGCAAAAAAAAAAAAAAAAAGACAGAATTGCTCCAAGTTTTTTCTAGCAATGTACTATACTTTTGCCAAATAATTAACGAAGTTATGTACACATTCATGATCACATGCATGCATATATTCCTTAATTACTTTGGAGAAACAGCTAGTCCCCACCCAAACTTTGCTTTCATAGCTTTATTCCCATGAAATGAAAGTACCTTTCCAATATTCCAAACTTAGCTCAATGTGTTATACCACAACCTGCACACCACACTTGGCCTTTTTATCTCCATTGGCACTAACTACTTACCTTCTCCGCTCGAATGTGTATAAACTTGCGCAAATATGCATGTAAAAGAAGACAGTTAAATTAGATAAATACAACTGTTATAAATTTCTCGTTTGTTGCTTTTTCTTTTGTCTATATAAGCTCATGACTCTACCAAATTAGCTTCTCAAGGAGTAAGTAATTAGTAACGAGTCACTGCTACGGTGCCTTGCGGGTTAAAGCTATGGCGCCTCACCACTAGTCACGAGTCACTGCTATGATGTATTTGAATGGTAAATTGTTTACCATTCAAATACATCAAATTTTGCGGTACTATACGTTTTCAAATTTTTGGCATACAAATACATGAAAATGTTGCATTGTATATATGTCACGAATTTGATGATTCTTGTATACGACTTTTACAAAGAGTACAATAATGCAATATAATTGTACATCAAGTAATATAAAAAGTATACCAATCGAATCGAATGGCATGAACCTCAACTGCACAAGAGTCCTTTTCCACAAACATGGCACAGCTTCAGGTTTGTATCTGTAGCTAAGGAAAATGCCAAAGATGGTAACAAAGGAAAAGAGAAGCAGGTTAGTTGTGCTGTACGGTACCCAGTCCACGGACCCAGATACCCACTGTGTTGACAAAAAAAAAAAAAAAAGACACTGCCGATTAGGGATCGGCCACTGGGCCTTTGGCCCGTTGGTCATCACTAACTTGGTGGTGTGGAAGGTCAAGGGTTTATAATATGTCAAAATTTGTTATAATATGTGGTGGCTTTAGCTGGACTTTTTCGATGGAGTCTGTACTCACATCGAGTTCCATTTCTCCTTTTTTTTTTAAATTAGGCTAGATTAGATTATAAGAATTCTATTGTTGCGATAAAAAAAAAAAAGAAAAAAAGATTAGGCATCGAGATGTACCACGAACGATTTATTCGTGCCCGTCCCACCTTTCTTTTCCCACTTAATAATAACGGGGAGGTGCATTATTTGTTAAAATTTAGTTGTCAAAAGACTTGAATAGTGTATTATTTGTTAAATTTTATTTATTTATATTATCAACACTTTTTTTTTTGTCCATAATGAAAAGTGCAAGGCGGTGGTTAATCATTTAATCTTGTCCATTGTGGAATTAGGTGCCATGGTAAAACTGTTAAAACCTTTACTGCAATTTTCACGCGAAAATGTATCTTGGCATATGATCCGTGCGAAAATGTTGTGATGGACACCTATTTCGATCGAGTTAGTAAAAATTAAATTAAAAAAAAAACATAATTATTAAAAGAAAAAAATTCCGCATCAAACCACCGAAGAGGAAGACCGCATGTCACTCTTCCCCCAAGTCTTGTCCCTTTTCGTCTTCTTCTTCTTCGATCTTCCCATCCCCCACCGGTATAATTACAAAATTTGTACAATTCTGTAGAGAGAGAATCGAATTGAAATAGTAGTAGTAGAAGCGTATTAGAATCGGAAGTAAAGGAAGGACGGAAGGAGTGAGTAGTAGCAGTAGTAGGTAGAAGTTAAAAGAGGGGAGGAGGATGCAGCAGCGGAAGAGTCCGCCGAAGCATCGGCACGATGGCACTTCTCCTCTTCCTTTGGGAATGGATTG
Organism: Coffea eugenioides; assembly: GCF_003713205.1. Taxonomy (NCBI): domain Eukaryota; kingdom Viridiplantae; phylum Streptophyta; class Magnoliopsida; order Gentianales; family Rubiaceae; genus Coffea; species Coffea eugenioides. The sequence continues at coordinate 512,682 of NC_040042.1, forward strand.
GAGCCCTCCCCCTAAAAAATGGGTATCTCTTTATCCTTTTTAATTCCCAATTTCCACCTTTTCTGATTCTCAATTTCAATTTTGATCCTCAATCTTTACCCAAATTCTCAGTTGTACCGTTTGATCGCGTCTCGATTTCTCCGTCTATTTATTGGGTTTTCAACTTGCATGTCAATTGATCTACAACAGTTCATTATCTGCTTTCTTAATCATTTTTTAGATAATTTAGCTTATCCAATTCAATATTAGAGCTGAAGATCAGCTTAAAGCCCTAATATTTCTGGGGATTCTGTAGTTAGCAGAAGGTATGTTCTGCTATTGGCTGACTATGATCCTGATTGAATTTTGTTATTTTTAGATTCTGTTACTCTAGGGACGTATAAAGGGGGGAAAAAAAAAGAAAAAGGAGGACTTTTTAAGCTAGTTGTTATGTTTAGCTACGGGGCTTTTGCATTTGTTCATGTGAGGTTCTACTACATCTAATCCTGCTGTTTCAAAGAGTCCAGTAGCTGTGAGGGCTGAATCTTCTCAATTGTAAGGGCTGCATTTTTACCATGCCCTTGTCGTTTTGTTTTGCAGATTTTGTGCCAATTTACATTATAAAAACCTTATAAGCTAACTTGTATATATATGTGAGTATTTTCCATGACTTGATTGAGCTTCTTTAGGAATCTTACCATAAATACTTAAAATGTTTCCAATTAAAAGTTTCCCCCGTTGTTGTGTGATGTGGTAAAATATTCTTGAAATGGGAAACAAAAATTTTATCTTTGATCTGATCATTTACTGCTATTGTACCACTCTCTTGCTCTGCTTGCTATTCTTGCTCTTGATGACGGACCTTTTTGTTATGATTTTTGTTTACAGGATCATATTTGTTTGATTGAGTTCATTTGTATCTTCTAATTCCGTTATTCTATTTACTCTTGAGTTGGCATCTTATAATCTTCTCCTTGCATCTTCATTGTATTCCCTGCAGGCTGGGCGTGAAACTGTTTGGCCTCATGATCCTCACACGGGTTGGAGTTACTGTGTTACCATTCCTTCCTGGGTTGTACGTCCAAAATCAAGAGATTCAGATCCCATAGTGGTATTCAAACTGCTTATCTATGCCAAGTGTTTGATTTTCATTTCATGTTATCTTCTTGAAGATACTTTCAACATTCCAAAAGAGCTTCTTCTTCCATTTTGTGTTGTCCCATAACTAAAAATGCTCTCCTAAGTTCGTGTATTATCATTAGCATAACATGAATAGTTGTATGTGCTATTAAATTTGAAGTCTTCTAAAATGTTTATCTTTGGATGATGTCTGTGCTATTAAATTTGAAGTCTTCTAAAATGTTTATCTTTGGATGATGTCTGTCTCTCCCTATTTTTATTATGCATAAATCCACTTCAGTAACCTCAAGAAAAGGATGGTCACACACTTTTTTATAATGCTAAACTAGATGAATTTTTAGGTTATTAGCACGGGGTCAGTAGAGTATTATTTACTTTGATATGTTGTAATTATCTTTTTTGGAAAACATTAGGTTATACTCCAATCTGTTAATAGCTAAAGTACTTACTTCCTCCATCCCATTGATAATATCATGCTTCCTTTTTGGTTTGTCCCAAAATTAATATCACATACTAAATTTGGCAAACAATTTTTCCCACCATTCCTCTCTCCGCCCTTGCATTCAATTTTCACCTTAAGTCATCATTGTGGGCCTTGCAGTTATCATTCAAATGATTACCGGTTGCAAAAGCATGTGTGGTTGACACTTATGTTTATTTGGTTGGAGAGTGAAAAGCATGCACTAGGCATTTGGGAAACGTAACAAACTACTGTACGCCCATGTTTGCTTTTCATCGCCTGATTTCACTGAAAATTCTAAAAGCCAGTATCAAACAAGGGTAGAATCGGTAAACAAAGCACAATTCATCCATTCAGCTACACTATTCTTAAAAAAAGCACAAGTCCTGAAAAGTGACAAACTTCTCGGGATGGAGGGAGTAATATTTTGGTTTAGACTAGAAGAATGGATTTAATTAACTCAGTTTTCGTTAATCTAAATATTACTGGTCAACTTTTTTTTTCAACACTTAAGTAAGATTTGGAGATATGGGCTGCTATTCCCTTTCTGATTTAGGCTTGTTTGATGATACATATCCTTTGCCCTCATTTAACTTCGAACAGACTACTTTGTCTTACTGTGTGCTGTTATAAAAGCAAGATAAATGAGATAAGCAATCCAACTAAAGTAGTCATAAACTCGATATCTGGTGTTCAGAGATCAGTGAAGAAAACCGACTAGGAGATGGCATTATTTGTTGATGTTTCTTTTTTTTTTTTTTCCTTCTGTTGTTTTAACAGTCTTTTGTTGCACTCTTATTGCACCAAGATTCTTAAAACAAAGTCTTGCATATTATTACTTACACTGTGATTTCTAGGCTTCTATCGAAGCAAAAATTCTTCCATGTAGCTGTATAAAGAGTCTCATTATTTCTGGATCTTTTTGCATATTATGGTTGATAAGTTTTTCTTGATTTGTATTTTAAGGGATATCTGTCTGGAACAAATCTCAGCCTCATGTGTTATATCTTTCTTCTTGGTCTGAATGTATCTGTAATCTTCTCTTTAACTTGAGTATTTCGAAGCAGATTATTCATTTATAATGGTCATGGTTTGACTTTTATGTGAGCGTGCACTTTTTGTTCCTTTTCTACCTTTCGTTCTAACATTGTTAAGGGGCAGTTTTACAGGGTTCTGATTGGCGTGCAATCTCCAGAAGGGGTTACAACGACACGATATGTATTAAGAAGATTTAATGATTTTTTGAAATTTCTCTCTGCTGTAAGTTTGCTCTTTAACGTGTTTCTGCAATTTTGTTAGATCTTTCCTGGGCATCAGGTGGAAAAAAGGAAATTAGAAATAAAAGTTATGGCACCAATCCTAGCCACCATGGTGTCCTTTCATCAAGTTTTTTTATCTTATAATATAATAACTCTCCCATATTACAGGCAATATTTATTGTTCACTCCATTATAATCTTGAAATGTATATTAGGAGCAGATTTCAGATACTTATCATTTCTAACAATAAAGAAAAAGAAAATAGTATTAAATTAAAGAGTAGAAGATCAAGAAGAAGGAATGTGAAAGCAGGTTTACCATCATGAAGTTGTTCTGTCAAGAGAAGTGGGAAGAAAGATTTGTGAACTTCGGTTAACCAAACTGACAGCAGGATGATTTTAGATTTCAGCTTTGAGATGACGTCGAACTACTTATTTTGGCACTGTTGATTCATGTCAATATCTGAAAGACATAAAGTTATGTATTTGTAGAAAGTAATTAACTTCGAAAAAAATTTGTTTGGTTCACTAAATCTATATGACTTTTCTTATTTATGTAATTTGTTTTACATGTCAGCTGGTGGGTGATTCTGGTGAATTTTGTTGGCTTGATGTTTGAACTTAAGGTCTAGATATCAATAGGTCTTAAAACCAGCATACACCCAAATTGGAAGATGCCATTGCTTAATTTCTTATACGATCGCAGGAGAAAAGTGTACTCTCATGGTTTCACATTGATTGCTTATTGAAAAGTAGGCATTGATCATTGAGTACCAATTTTGGATATGAGAGTATATGATTTATGGTTCTATCTTCCTGCTTGATAATAGTCATTAACTTATATGATGAGCACAATGCATAAAATTCCTGGCTGTAGCATTCAATGGGACAGTGGATACACAAGTTGATCCTATTAGAGTTTTAGACTGATGCCAGGAGGGCTCATTTTGTTATGGATTTTCTTTTACAGCTTAAAACTGCTTTTCCTAGAAAGACTCTCCCATCAGCACCATCAAAGGGACTGTTACGAATGAAAACAAGGGCTCTTTTGGAAGAGGTAACCAGCTATTTGCTAATTGTTTTACTTGTCTAGTACAAGACTTATGACATTTTAATGTTTTGTGTTGTTTTCCAGCGTAATAGTTTCCTGCATGTTAGGTTAAAGTTAAGATGATGAAACCTCAATAGGAATGATATTTTAGTTGGTACAAAGTTGCAGTTTGCATTAATTTCAGCTGGCTTTTTCTGGAAACCATGGTCCTCAAATTAAATACCGTCCTGAGTTTTTTTTTTTGGGGGAATTTAAAGATGGCATTAGTTATTATAATCAGCAATAGAACTCGGAATGAGTGATTACAGTTCAGTTATTTATTCACGTGACATCAAAAACTTAATTTCAAAGTCCAAATTCTGTTGTGTTTTGTCTGAAAAATTAAGATCATTAAATGTATGTTTGTTGTAGAGACGGCGTTCATTGGAAGAATGGATGACAAAGTTGTTATCAGATATTGATATATCCAGAAGCTTTGTGGTGGCATCATTTCTAGAACTGGAAGCTGCTGCTAGATCTTGTATGTGTTGCTATTACTTTAGCTGAATTTTTGCTTCGAAGCAGCATTCCACTTAATCTAGGCACTTCATTACGTCAATTGACGCTAAATGTGTTGATTAAGATATTAACTTTTGTTTAGAACTTCTTCTAAATTATACTAGAGTTTTCTTTTTTCCAGCATTCCAAGATGAAAACCAGCACTCTTCTGTAAATCCTTCTGGAAGTAGCAGCACGAATTCTTCATCTCATGTTCATCCTAATTCAAGCTTATCTCTATTAGCTGGTAGTTCATCAATAATGTCTGACTATGGTAGTGACACTGCATATGAGACATCTGAAATTGGAAGTGGAAGCCTCGGGCTGGATAACAACTCTGAAATTGGAACAGAAGATCTGTCATTAGATGAAGATTTGTCAAGTCCAATTGATAAGTTTATGAAGTATGGCATGTCCAACATTGATGAGGGCCTGTTTATGGGACAGGCTATTCTAGAGCAACTTGAAGGTTTCCCCAGACAAAAGGTGCACGTGAATCAAAATGCTGTAGCTAATGATATCAGAAATGAAAATGGTTTCCACGCTCGAAAATCCTCAGCTGACAGTATTGGAAGTGAAGTTAATTCAAAGAAAGGCAGTCAGCCTCCAAATTTAGCATTTAGTGATTCATTAGGGAATGGGTCTATTCACCTTCCTGGAGGGGCTTCAGTCTCAGGAACAACTGAAGTTCTTGGAAACTCAGACTTGCAACTCCCGGATGATGTGCATTTAGTTCTTCCTCAAGATCAAGGCCAGAAAATGAATAGGGTACTGATGACGATGCATCGGAGATTGGTTGCTGCAAAGACTGACATGGAGGATCTTATATCAAGGTTAAATCAGGAAATAGCTGTGAAGGAGTATCTGACAACCAAGGTATGTTGAAGACTTGTAACTTTGTTCTTATGGCCATGCATATTACTTTGAAATTGATGGACCTTTGCTTTTGAAAGTGTGCTCTATGTATCTGTGTCTGTGCTTGTGTGTAGTCATATTTTCATCTTTTTAGTTGCGACAATTAAGTCTGCATATAAAAGGTCTTTCCTGATGCAAGTGGCAGATTATATCTAAGTCGCCGAAGTGGTTGGAGGTGTAGTCCCCTTCATTTCTTGACATTTTGGATCATGCTATCTTTCCATTGAGCATCTGTTTTGTGTATCTTAACCCGTTTGTCTGTCTGATCCCTATTGTTGAAATGCATTATTAATCTTAAAGTTGTCAGAGTTTCAGGATATGCTGTATGGAATGTATGAGAAATATATTAGTTGGTTTAAAACTGCTCCCAGGGACACACGTAAATCATGATGAATCATATGCACACTGTGTTTGCTTAGTTAAAAGGAGTCTTTGCCAGTTCACAGTAGCTAAATAACCAAGTGCTTTCAAATAAAATCATGCACTAGGGGATCTAAAAAGTTTTTCATCCCATCAATTGGTCCTGATTGGAAAGAGGTCAACAAGGTCCATGTCTTAGAATTTGGAAAATGTAGTAGTGTACCATAGATGTAATCAGAGTGGCTCTATGTCAAGGCAAGTGTTGAGAAATTAATATGTATGCTTTACTACTCTCCGTTGCTTCTGCATTTGCATAATGGACAATGTTTCATGAAAATTAGTCTTGTAAAACTGTATATTATCTGCTTTTAGTTATAGTTGTAGTGTTCTTTACTACTTTTCCAAGGGTGCTTTTGGTTTTCCTTTTATTTATTTTCATCTGGTCATGTTAAAAGAATATTGTCATACTTGAGGCACAATAGGCTAAAAGCTTTTTAGTCTAGTATTACAACCAAAATTTGATGTGGTGACCACCTATTATTGTAATTGCCAGGTCAAGGATTTGGAAGTGGAGCTTGAGACTACTAAACAAAAAAGTAAAGAAAACATTGAGCAGGCGATTTTGATTGAAAAAGAAAGAGTAACCCAAATGCAGTGGGACATGGAAGAACTTAGACGAAAATCAATGGAAATGGAATTAAAGTTGAATTCTCAACAGGTTCTGTATCTTGGAGGTGTTGGCTGGTTAGATATATTTTACCTCAATCAACAATAATTTTAACTTACACTGTCTGTCATACCTTTCCAGAATCAAAAAATGGATACAGAGGTGAAAGTCTCAAGCAGTAATGAGAAAGATATACTTCAGGAGTTGGATCTGAAAAGACAGCAACTTGAGGATTTATCGAAGCAACATCAAGAGGTAGAAGTGAAGTCCAAAGCTGACATCAAAGTTCTTGTTAAAGAGGTTAAATCCCTCAGAAGTACCCAAGCAGAAATTAAAAAGCAGCTTAAGGAATCACTTCAAGAAAAATCTGAGATTGAGGTATTGTTGAAGATGAAAAGGCATGTGTTTTCATGCTATTGCTTGCTTATACAAGGAATTGGTTATTTCTAGTTTCTTTTCCTTCTAATGATATTGTTCATGGGGGTCATAGTCTAATTTTTTGTTGCAGAAATACTTTAACTGACTTTATAGCTTCAGTTTAATAAAGTCCTCAATAGATCAGGTCACATTGTTTATGCGTTTTTATATTATACGCATGCTATCTAAGTTGTTGCCTAGACCTACATGGTGATCCATGAGCTGAAACAAAAATTAAGTAAAACTTTTAAGACTATTTGACTGCTATTTTATGATATATGATTGATTCGTCAATATAACGTGGCTCATGAAAACTTATGCAAATATATGAAGACCCAAACGTTTGTTTGGCATTCCAGATGCTCTTGCAAGAAGAAAAACATAAAAATGAGCCCATGTATGCTGCATGGAAGAATTTTTTGGAGAAATGTGAGACTCTTTTCAATCAACTCCAAGAGTGCAAGGTTGATATTTTGAAAGAAGATGAAAAGAATGACCTCATGGAATTTCCTTTGCCAACACCTGCATTTGATGACATTGCAAAGTCTGATGATCAAATCAATGTTCTTCTTGCTGAGGTACTATTGAAGCCTTTTCCTCTTCTGTTTGCTTTCCACATTTAACTTATAAACCTCCTTCCTTTTTGTAACAACTGACTCTATTCATCTGTTGACAGTTTGACTTCCTTTTTGCTGGTATGTACTGCAGAAATTGACTTATATCTTGTTTAAAGTTCCGATGTGCTAGAATGGAATATATTTGTAGTTGTTCTGTTTACAATAACATATATTCTTTAACCCAGGATCGGAATAAAAGGCTTAGATAGGGAGGAACATATAGCTAAGTCATTATGACATTGTTACCATTTAGCTATCCTAGTAAACTGCGAGAAGCAAAGTGCATCACTTCGTATACATTATATTTTTGGGATCATCTAGTGTTACATATAACATATGTTTTGTCTGGTGAAGTTGCTCTACTTCTAGTATGTTGTCTTGAACTTTCATGATTGACAGGTGCTTTACATTCTGGTTGGTTTTGTAAGTGTATTTACATGTGACCCTCATTGGCCGTATCAGATAAGAATCTGCTTAGGAAATTATTTTGCGCACAGTGGACTCTGTATAAATATTACAGCTATGCTGATTTGAAATCAGAGGAACAAAAGTGACAGTTTTGTTTTATAACTGGACTGCGTGATGAGCTTGGCCATATTCATTTGAACCTGGACTCCACGTTTCCACCATTTTATGCTTTTCATTTGCTGGCACTTAATCTATGACTTTAGACCCTCTAAGTTGATCGATGGGCCTTAGTGCCATTGACATAATCTCTTCCCTTTGGGGTTATATTCGCCTTGGTATATTGGATCTTGTCCGGTGGTAAGTGGGCGTGACATTAGCCTGATTAGTAAGATTTGTGACCTTGGTCCTGTGTTATTTTATAGATTCTTCACTGGTGGCCTCATTTTCCGCAATATACGTGCTTAACTGTTTTTTTTTTTAATTTTATCAGGTGCAGCACTTATCACTGGCTGTTGATGCCTTGGTGCCGACTGCTGATAAAAATAAACGTGCAGATGATGACATGATGATAAGAATAAATGAACACTTGAGGACGATGCTGGTAAAATTTTTTGTTGATAATGGTAGATTAATAAAACAGGTAAACTATGTTGCTCGTGCTCTGAGAATGAAAATGTCAGCTGACAGAAATGATTCTGAGGCTTGTCCAAACAACTGTGTAAAAAATGAGGGTTTAGATAGATGAGAATTCGGTTATATATTGTATATCTTGTCATATATGCCACACCTTTTAAGCAACCATGAATTACCTTTTTTTTTTTTTGGGTAATTGAATTTTGCTGTTCTCGGGTGGTTCTCCGATGTAACAATTAACCCTGTAATTTTACAGAAATAAAAGATGAACTGGTCTTCTTCAGAAGGATTAAGTTGGTGTTGTACACACAGTTTAGAGTTTCTGCACTGTAACAGTTTGCAATTCTACAGCATACATATTGCGCACGAGTCCTTCAGAAGGTCTAACTAAGTTGGTTTCATACAAGGACACTCTAAGGATAGCAGGGGAGTCCTTCCGGATATCTCTGACATAATTGGTATTTGTACACAAATTTCTCCAATTTTAATTATTTGTACTGGAAATTTTCATTTATTTATAAAATCCTTATATTCTTCATACTTCCAGCTACTTGGAAATGGAAAACTATTCTTCTATAATGTTAGAAGCTATAATACATCGATCCTATGTTGGAAAACTATTCAAGTTCTGTTTTGCTTGGGAGATTAAGGGGAGAGAAGAAATTCATCGGCTTCGTACAAGGGAAGAGATTTATTTTTCTTTCTTCCCTTTTCTTCCCAAGGGGATTGATTACAAGGAGATGAACAAATATGAAGATATTCAGTAAGAGGAGAAGCTGTTCCTATGTCATACTTCTAATCTTTTCTGGTCTCTCCTAATATTATCTATCTTTCCTGTTACAGCACCCCGCCAATCTCTCTTACCCCGCCTGCATTGCCCCAAACAGCTACATGAGTATTTACATTACTGAATCTTATATTTCCCTCAATTCTCTCACAATGCACCCCATACATCCCACACCTAATCATAGGTATATTATACAACGCAAGTTTCTTGCCTCAGAAAGAAACGCTTCCTCCCGGGGCCAGCACTAGTCCTCCCCATTCATCGGAAATGCTATTCCCCTCGTCACAAACACTACAAAATTCTGTGGCCTTCTCTTAGCTAGGACCTCCCCTGTGCTGTGGCTGTCTCCACAAACTACCTCTTCGGCAGATTCATCGTCTACATCTACTCACCCCCCAACTCTCTCACAATGTCTTCCCCAGCGTCCGCCCTGACGCCTTCCATTTCCTGGGCTACCCTTTCGGCAAAAGCTTCTTTGGTGAGAATTGTATGATGTACATGTTTGGCCAAGACCACAAAAACCTCCGGTGCGCGCCGTATCCTCCCCGGTCTTTCTCCCAAGGCTCTAGCCACCTACACTCTAACCCAGCAACGCATTATTCTCAAGCACGAAAAATCGTGCCTCGATCAAAAAACGGATAAAAAACCAACCTCTCTTCGAATGCTTTGCCGAGACATGAACTTGGAAACTTCTCAGACGGTATTTGTTGGGCCTTACTTAAGTGAGGAGGACAGTAACAGGTTTAACGTTGACTACATCCATTTCAACATAGGATTGATCAAACTCCCCATAAACTTACCGGGATTAGCCTTCAGAAAAGCGAGATTAGCTCGTGGGAAGCTGGTTTTAACTCCAGCGCCATAAAGAGCCAGAAGAGAATAGGGAATGGAGAGGAACCTTGTTGCTTGATTGATTTTTTGATGCAAGAAAATGACCGAGATAAAAAAATAGCACCCAGTCTGATATTTTCTCGCTGCTATTTTTAGTCACGAGGAACTTGGCAATCAGTTCTTCGACTTTTCATTTGCAGCTCAAGATGCTTCTACATCAGCACTGTCATGGGCGATAACGTTATTATCTTCGCGCCCTCACATGTTTTACAGGGCATGCCTGGAGCTGGCAAAGCATTGGAACCCGGAAATATTATCAATCACGGCAGAGAATTTGAAGGAGATGAAGTTCATGGAGGCGGTGGTGAAGGAGGTGCTGACGATAAGAACTCCGGGGGCCATGGTGCCTCACATTGCAGCGGAGGATTTCAGCTGACTGATGATTTACGTCGTTCCTAAGGGAACAGTGGTGTTTCCCTCGGTTCTTGATTCTTGTTTGTAAGGGTTCCCTGAGCCTGGCCGGTTTGACCGGGACAGGTTTATGGAGGAGAGGCAAGAGGACCTGGTGTACAGGAGGAATTTTCTGGTGTTTGGAACTGGTGCCCACTAGTGTGTGGGCAGAGGTATGCCATTAACTGTCTGCTGCTTTCCTTGTAGCCACGTTTACTATGATGATGGACTTCGAGAGGGTTGAAGAAGAAGATGGTTGGGATGGCGGCATTGTTTTCGCTCCCACTATCTTTCCCAATGACGATTGTAGAGTGTTTCTATCTCAAAGGTGCAACAGATTTCCCTCTGTATCGTGAGGATGAATGAATTCCATGAGGCAAAATGGATAGTTTGCCTGAAATAATATGCGGATTCGAATCTTCTCCATGTATACACCTTGTTTCATTTATTTGGCCATTTACATAACGAAAAGAAGTAGAATTGGAAGTCGAAAATTTTCATGCAAGTATATCCTCAGTGTTATTTTAATGTACGGCAAGGTAATTAGATTAAACGAAAATGCTCCAATAACCATCATTGTAGTAGCAAAACAGTTTTTACCTGACTATCAGACTTTTAGCGAACATTTGATTATTTGTGAGACTCATTCACCTAAATACCATAATGCCTAAAAATTTGATGTAAGTTTTTCATCTAAAATAATAAATTAACGTAATAAATTGATAACTTTTATGTCTCGAAAGGTTAAATGGAATAAATATGAAATTTACTTTTTAAAAGAATAAATTACTACTTTATATCCCAAACTTAATTTTTAGAAAGTAAGTCTAATTTTTTGTGGAAGTGCATCAATGGAATTCTGCCCATGAACAGTCAAGTTTACAACAGGAGGACAGGAAGAGGTGATCCAATTTGCAAGGGATGTGGTGAACAAGTGGAAACGGTAGAGCATATGCTTCTAAACTGTAGGTGAGCTAAAGATGTTTGGAAAATGTCACCAGCTCGCTGGGATAGGGCTTTAGAACATTCTGATAACTTTTCTTACTGGTGAAATACAGTCATGGAAGCAGAAAAAAGACTTGAAGGTCAGAGCCGTATTGAGCTAACAACGAACATACTATGGCAAATTTGGAAAGTCAAGAATGAATGGCAATTCAACTCAAAGCACAAATATCCTCTGAGATTGTCCAGAGAGTACAAAAAGACTGGCAAAAGCAAGTATTGGCAAAGGAAAGACGGGAACAAATGAGCGCTGTTGAAACATCCATAGTCACTGAAGAAACTGATCAAGCACAAGATGAGGCAAATGTAATGAACCTGAAGCTAGCTGTCTACAAGGACAAAGGTACCAAGTGGTTGGGAAGGGGCATTATTGCAACTTGCAAGGAATCACATGGGACAAGTTCAAATAGCATGGGCTATGAGGGACAGAGGAACAAGCATACCAGCCTTGGATTTAGCTAAAATAGTAAGATTAGCTTTGATCAAGGCCACAGGAAAGCAATGAGTATAACTTAAGGTCCATATCCCTTACAAGCAGCTTATGATTTCGTTGATGTCCAAGAGAACCAAAGACATCAGATTGGCAACTTTGATCAATGACATCAACAATTTAAGCTCTTTGTTTCAAAAATGCTCATTTTGTTCAGATATAAAAAGTGATGATATATGTAAAGCTATGACTAGTTATGCAGTTGGCATATGTAGTGACGAGGAATGGAACAATTCTCGGTGTGTCTGACACTTTGTATTGCTTCTTGGAGCCATTGCTCTACAAGTGTAAAGTTCTTGAATTATGAATACAATTCCTATCGTTTCAGAAAAAAAAAAAAAGTCTAATTCAAGTAGTAATGAGTTTTTATAGATAAATTTTAACTCTTACTAAAAACATCAATGTTTTAAGAATCGGATCAAACCGATCGATTTGACTAATCAGATCGTGAATTAGCTATGATACCAGTCCAATTCTATAAGAAACCCAAAAACATAAATAAAAAAAAAAATTAAATAAAGTCGGTGAATCGAAATGAACCAGTTAAACTAGTCAAGTCCGGTTTATAAATTTTGACTTCGGACTTGGACTTTTTTTTTATGGACTACTCACTTTTTTTTAACTTTTTGGGTTCTATCAAAACCCAACAACTACAAACTAATTGTCTGCCACTACAATTAAGTTGGTTGATAGGCCATTTTGTTCTCAAATTAAAAAAAAAAATCTTGGTTAACCCAACTTAAAAGCAAAATAACTAATCTAACTAAAAACTAAAGAAACTCTCAATTCTTTTCCTTCTCTAAGAATCTTCACCTTTAGAAGCCGCTCTACAAGCTCCGCTCATCTCCTTGTTTTTCTTTTTTTTTCTCATCTTCTCTTCTATCTTTTCTTTTGCATTATTGATGGTGAAAACGATAATGAAGTTGAATTCGATAGATAAAGGAGCACACTTCTTTTTCCTTTGCTCTTCTATCTTTTGTTTTCATATTCATAATTTTTTCTATTTTTTTGGAGTTAATTTAACAAATCCATCAAATTTATTTTTTAGTTGGGAAAGTTAAACTCTTCCTTGTTTAATTTAAGAAATTACATAGATTTGTTTATAATTTAGTTGATTCTTTATTTTTTTATGAAATACTTTTTCTTTTATTTGGTGGATGAATTAGAAGGTACTAGATTAGTAAATCTTCTCCAGAAGATATTATAAAATTTAGGATTCTTGAGTTAATTTTACATTATTTTTGCTTATTTGTTATTTTTTTATTTTTAAAAATAAAAATCGATGAATTGGGGTTGAACCAGTTGAATCTTGACCTGATCACTTTACCGATTCAATCACCGGTTCTAGTTTCAAAACATTGGAGAACATAGGAAATTTAATTAATGATGAAAACTTATAAGTTTATAGACAAATTTACTATTTTACTTTATAAAAAAAACTTATATCAAACTAGCATTAGAAAGTTTATATGAATTAATGATAAGATTTTTTTATTAATGATTGAAACTTAGTATTCTAGTCAGTAAGTGCTCATAATATATCTGTATAATAAATGATTGTATGTATAATTTAAAAATCTTCTATTTTTTATACACTTTAAAAATATTATAAAAATAATTTTACTTTTCACATAACCTTATAAAATATGTAATAAAACTTTGTCGTATTATAATTTTAGAATTATTTTTAATTTTTAAAAAGTTTGAATAACAATAACAACTTCCTAGTTATATATAAAATATCACTTGTCTATCTATCATAAGTTTTATAATTTAATACCTATGAATACAATAAGATGATAAAATTTTAATAAATTTATCATCTTATTCTTAAAAGCGTTGCTTAATCAAATGGTGAAATGTTTTTGGTTTGATTTGAACTTTTCATATTCATCTCATAACAAGCATTCAGAAAAAAAAAATTTGGGTCAAAGCTTGCAATCTTGGAAGCAATTAGAAGTTCCATTCATTCGAAAAGGATTCTGTCAAGTTTTGGAGTATAAGAATGTTGTTTTATGCATTAGGTGATGCGTTTTGAAGTGTTGCCTGCAAATAAGTGGATAAAATCTTAAAACGGTGTCGTTAGAATAATTTTGATAGTTAGTTAGTTATTTCCATTCTATTATGCCTACGTGTACAAATAGGTTGATTGTAACAGAATTGGGATATGAGAATAAACTATCACAATTTTCTCTCTCTTCTCCCTTGTCTTATTCTCTCTTTTTTTTTCTTCTTTCCTTTCTACTTTCTTATCTGATTCTTACCTTCTCTTCCTCTTAATTCTTCTCTATTGAATTTCAATCAGAGGGCTTGACAACTGATATCATAGCAGTCGATCCTCAGTTGCAAATTATACTTGACATGACGGAGAATGCTAGATACCGTTCCTTAGAAAATCAAATCAAGAAGCAACAAAATCATCTCCAAGAAGTGGTTGAATCCATAGCCACCATCCAGAATTCTTGCCAGAATCAATTACAGCAGAAGTTTCATGAAGAAATGGAGCAGAACAACGCAAGACAGGAGTCTATGGTAGGAAGTTTAGACTAGAGGTTCAGCAATATGGAGCAGAAGTTCAACACATTATTGAAGATGATGATGAAGGAGAAAAGCGTTCATGAATAGGAATCTGGAGCATCCAAACCTCTTCTGCCAACTCTGCCTACGCATTTGAAGCAGATGACTTCGAATGAAGTTTCAGGTGCATAATCTGAGTCCAAGAGTATGAATTTTGTTCCCACTTTGCCCAAATTAGAACTGCCCATGTTCTCTGATGGTAATCATACGGAGCGGCTACGCAAATGTCAAAAATACTTTTTGAATTATCAAGTTCCTAAGAATCAGAAGGTAGACATGATGGAAATGTTCTTAGAAGTAAAAGCTGATAATTGGTTCCAAAGGGTGAAGTTAGAGAAACCCAAGCTGTCATGGCTAGAATTTAGTGAGTTACTATGTGATAGGTTTGCTAGAAAGGGGTCAAGAGATGTAGTAGAGCAATTTAACAAACTATAGCAAAAAGGGACAGTAAAAGAGTATGAAGAAAGATTTGAGGAATTGAAGACACTTATGCTAATCAGGAATCCTAAATTGGATGAACTCTACTTTGTTTCAATCTTCATCAATAGTCTAAAGGAAGAAATCAAGCCAATAGTGAAAATGTTTAAACCACAGACCTTGACTAAAGCTTTTTGAGGTTGCTGAGTTGCAAGAGTGGGCTTTAGAAATTTAATCTAGACATTCAAGAAATAATGGGAAAACTATCTTGGATCCCAAATTTGGAATGTACAAGAATTCTACCCATGGACAAAATCATACTAGCTCTTATAGTGTACCTACAACAACCCTAAATACCAAGAGAAAAGAAACAATATCCAAGAAGTTTAACAAGATTTCAGCTGAGGAAATGCAATACAAGTGTCAACAAAACCTGTGCTATAGATGTGGAGATAAGTTTAGGGTTGGTCATCAATGTAAACTTGGAAATTTGAACTGTTTAGAGCTTGAAGAGGAAGATAAAGTAGAATTTGAGAATGTTGTGGGAGAACAGAATGAACATGCAGGTAGGATGGGATAATTGGCTGAAGTATCCCTAAATGCTTTATTTGGTACCTTGAAAAAGAATTCTATCTTGCTCCTATATAACTTGGGAAGACTACCAATTAAAATCCTAGTTGATATAGGGAGTTTACATAGTTTTATTCATGTTGAACTTGCCAAATTCCTACATCTACCCTATCAAAATGTTCACCATTTTACAGTGACATTAGCAGATGCTACGAATAACACTGGTGGAGCAATCTGTCCCAAGGTGTCCTAGATGATTCAAGATTATCAATTCCAATTTGATTTGAAGGTAATGGAGCTAGAAAGATGGGACATTATTTTGGGGGTAGATTGGATGTGCTGGTTTAGTCCAATCACATTTGATTTCCATGCACTTAACATCATCCTCAACAACCAAGGTGATTTATTACATCTCCAAGTTTTATCAACCAACCAATGATTGAATTAGTGAGAGGAAAAGATATCAGGGCCTTCATACAGGAAAAACAAAGAGGATGTTCTATTCTTCATGCAAAATTGGTGAACAAGAAGAAGGAAAATGTACTAGATCAGAACATGTGCTACAGTAGTTCTCTAAGGTGTTTGAAACCCCTAAGGGACTACCTCCAGAAAGGGAATTAGATCATCAAATTAACCTCAAACCTGGAGCTGAATCATTCAAATTGAAACCCAGATACTCTCACTCTCACAAAATAGAAATTGAAAAGCAAGTAGCTGAAATGCTTTTCGACGGCATCATCACATACAGTAGTAGTCCTTTTGCTTCCACTGTTCTGCTAGTCAAGAAGAAAGACAATTCTTGGAGGTTGTGTATGGATTACAAAAAGTTAAATAATTTAACTATTAAGGATAGATTTCCTATTCCAAACATAGATGATCTCTTGAATGAATTGCATGGTACTATCTATATGTCCAAATTAGATCTTAGAGTTAGCTATCACTAACTAAGAGTTAAAGCAGTAGATGTCCCTAAAACAGCTTTTCAGACAACTATGGCCACTTTGAATTTCTAGTAATGCCATTTGGTTTGACAAATGCCCCATCTATTTTTCAAGCCCTGATGAATAGGATATTAATTTTAACTATATTTGAGAAATTTTGTATTGGTTTTCTTCAATGATATCTTGATTTACAGCCTCTCTTTGGAGTTGCACATACAGCACCTGAGAATTATGCTAAGGGTTTTGATTGATAACCAACTCTACTGCAAAAGATCTAAATGTTCATTTGCTTCTGTGGCTGGAGTAAGTATGGATGCATTCAAAGTTGAGTGCATATTATCTTGGCTTACTCCTAGAACAGTTAAGGAACTAAGAGATTTTTTGGGGTTGATTAACTACTGTAGAAGATTTATCGAGGGATATGGAGTAATAAGTAAGCCATTAACACAACTATTAAAGAACGGTGGATTCACCTGGAACTAGAATGCTCAGTTGGCTTTTGAAGGTTTAAAGAAAGCTATAACAACTGCACCAATACTCAGCACGCCAAATTTTGAAATTCCCTTTATTATTGAAACTTATGCATGTGGAGTTGGAATTGGGGCATTCCGCATGCAAAATGGGCATCCTATAACCTTTATTAGCAAGGTTTTATCAAGTTAGAATCTGGGGATATCTGTATATGAAAAGGAGCTATTTGCTTTGGTATTACCAGTAACCAAATGGAAGCACTATCTAGTTGGCCACTATTTTGTCATTAGAACATATCATCAAGCACTCAAATATCTTTTGGAACGGAGGCTTACACACCCATTGCAGCACAAATGGCTTACCAAGCTACTAGGATTGGACAATGAGATACAATATAAGAAGGATACTGAAAATGGTACTAGCAGGGATCTAGATGTTGTAGGTAACCATCTCAGTGCCATTTCTTCAGTACAATCAGATTGGGTACAGAAGTTACTTGAGAGCTATGAAGGGGATCGATTGGTTCAAGATCTTATTCCTCAATTTTTATTAGACCCAAATTCTCACCCAGAATACGAATTGGAGAATGGTTTATTGAAATTCAAAGGGAAACTGTATGTGGAAACTGCTACAGGCATTAGAGATAAACTCATCAAGACATTACATGCCTCTATTATTGGGGGGCATTCAAGTCAGTGAGGATGCTTAAAAAGGGTGCAATCACTAATCTTTTGGCCTGGAATCAAGAAGGATGTCCTGCAGTTTGTGAGATCCTATGATATGTGCCAAAGGAATAAACATGAGAATGTCCTCTACCCAGGGTTACTACAACCCATTCCAGTTCCTCAGCAAGCATGGTTCCATATACCTATGGATTTTATTGAACAACTACTTCTATTACTTGGTTTTGATACAGTATTGGTAGTAGTGGATCGTTTACGAAATTCAGTCATTTCCTAAAGCTCACTCACTCTTACTTTGCTCAACAAGTGGCCCTGATTTTCCTTGGTAATGTGTATAAACTCCATGCGTTACCTGAATCTATAATCTCAGATATAGACAGGGTGCTTTTTAGCAGATTTTGG
This sequence comes from Coffea eugenioides, assembly GCF_003713205.1. Taxonomy (NCBI): domain Eukaryota; kingdom Viridiplantae; phylum Streptophyta; class Magnoliopsida; order Gentianales; family Rubiaceae; genus Coffea; species Coffea eugenioides. Next base: position 530,745 of record NC_040042.1, read on the forward strand.
CAAGAGTTGTTTGAATTGATGGAAACAAACCTCTACTACACTTCTTCTTATCATCCTCAATCTGATGGTCAAAGTGAGATGGTAAATTAGTGTCTGGAAACCTACCTTAGATGTATGTGCAATGAACACCCAACATATTGGAGTACGTGGTTATCTACAGCTGAATTCTGGTACAACACCAACTTCTATACCAACTTACAACTCTCCCCCTTTGAGGCACTATATGGTTACAAGCCAGCTCATATTCCCCTAGGCCCTTTCCATGACAGTGTCATACCTGTTGTTGCTGATATAGTACAAGCAAGACTTCAAGTCATGTCCAACATTAGAGAGCATTTGGCTAAGGCTCAGAACCATATGAAACACTATGCTGATAAACACAAGATGGAAAGAAACTTCCAAGTAGGAGATTAGGTTTTCTTTAAGCTGCAACTATATAGGCAGCAAACAGTAGCTATCAGGAAGAGCCTCAAGTTGTCTGCTAAATATTTTGGGTCTTTCCAAATCATTGAGAAATAGGAGCACTAGCTACAAGTTACTGTTACCACATGATGCTAAATTTCACCTAGTGTTTCATGTTTTGTTGCCGAAAAAGAAGATTGGGGGCAATGGAAATGTCGAACCAACTTTACTAGAAGTGGATGCATCATACCACTATCCACTCAAACCTGAGAAGGTTCTTAAGAGAAGAGCTATCTTACGGAATTCTCAGCCAATTATCCAGTACCTTGTCAAATGGAATTGTCTGCTTGAATCAGAATCTTTCTGAGAGGACAAAAGCTTTATTGACAAGCAGTTCCTAAGATTTCGAGCTTGAGAACAAGCTTGGTTTTATGGGGAGGAGAATGTCAAGTTTTGAAGTATAAGAAAGTCATTTTATGCATTAGGTGATGCGTTTTGAACTATTGTTTCCAAATAAGGGATAAAAGCTTAAAACGGTGTCGTTAGAATAATTCTAATAGTTAGTTAGCTATTTTCATTTTGTTATGCCTATGTGTACAAATAGGCTAATTATAACCAAATTGGGATATGAGAATAAACTACCACAATTTTCTCTCTCTTCTCCCTTGTCTTATTCTTCTTTCTTCCTTCTTCTTTTCTTTCTGCTTTCTCATCTGATTCTTACCTTCTTTTCCTCTTAATTCTTCTCTATTGAATTTCAGTCAGAAAGCCTGACAGATTCCTTAAGAACGGAACTCTAATAATGTTGGGACCATCGATATGGCTTCAAACCAATTAAGATTCCAATAAAAAAAATTTAATCAAAGTCGTTACCAATAGGGACGGCAACGGGGGCAGGCGCCCGCGGGGGGTTGTTAGAGCGGAAGGTGGGGCGGGGGGAATTTTTTTCCTCCCGTTTAGAAACGGGGCGAGGGCAGGGGTATACTCCCCTGCCCCACCCCTCGCCCCGCCACCCGTTTGAAATATATATATATATGTACATAATTATATATTTAATGATATTATCAATTATACTACTAATTATACATGTCTATTAATAAAAATTATTAATTATTTATATTAAATTTATTAATACATTTATGTTAAATTCCTCACAACACTTAATACAATAATACTTTTTTCTAAAAAAAAACACAAAAATAATTTAGTGATTGTATTTGTATCAAAAGTGAAAACTTGATTATTTTAGTTATATTTGTTTTATCATATTAGATTGTATTCAAATAACCTTTGTTTAATTATTTTAATGAGTTTCAATTATGAAGTTACAATGAATAATAATTTGGTGATGTGTTGATATTTTAGTACTTAATTATTTGCTCAAATTTAATTATAATGAAATTATATAATAAAATTTTTTTAGCCCCACGGGTGCCCCCGCGGGGAAGCGGGGCGGGGCGAGGGACGGGGCGGGGGTTAGGGGAGGTGTCCTCCGCCCCATTGCCACCCCTGGTTACCAATCCCCTCTTTTTCATTTTATAATCACAGGGTGACCACGATTCAGGTTTGAATCGAAATCAAATCGAGGGTTCATTGAATCGAAACCATAACCAAATTTTAGAAACTAAAACTGGAATCATAACTGTGACTAAAAGTTCAAGTTCAGATTCACCAAAATTTTGAACTGGAACCAGAACCAGCTGTTTAGAATCTATTAAAATTTTGAACTAAAACTAGAACCAACAGTAGAGGATCCATTTAAACTGTTTAAAAAATATTTGCTATATAAACCTAAATGACTAGTTTAGTGTTCAATATCAATAATCAGCACTCAATAGCAGCAACTCCAATTTTAACCCAACAATCCATTGTTCCATTATATTAGTAAATCTTTACTCCATAACTAATGTAAGTTCAAGACCAATCCAATGAAATCAACAATAAGATATTTTTTCATAAAATTTTTATTATTATTTTTTCCTTACATATGATAATACAATAAAGTTATTATTGTTATTATTATTTACATTCATTGTCATATTCTCTTAAAATCAATTTTATAATAATAAGTGTTTAAACATAACTAAAAGAATCGAAATTATAATCGGAATAAAATCGAAATCGAAACCGGACTAAAATCGGAGGTTCAAGAACCCAAATCGCAACTTTCCTTATAAGGTCTGTTCAGTTCATGATTTTTTAAATTGGAACAGTGATTTTGGGACTGTGACTATATCTATATAATGGCATGCTTTATACGGAAATATGCCGTTTCAAAATTTCCATCCTACAAAAAATCCGAAGCATAGTCTTCTGCGCATGCATATCCACAACCCATTATCATAGAGCGAGCAAATAGACAAGGGTAAAGATGAAGCCACAAACATGCAAGAATCAGAGGCTAGTAGAATCTAAAGATATACTTCTTTAGATTCATGCCGATCAGATACTCTTAGTCCTGAAGTAGTAATTACTAGGTTACAACTAAGATGACATATGCAGAGAGAGAGAGAGAGATGGAAATCAGGTATGCAATCAAGAATCATCAAAGTCCAGGAAACATTACACTCGGCATTGTTGAACTTTGTGATTTAAGAATGAGTTTGGTAAATAAGAGAGGCAGCAGAATATTGGGAGTAGTACAAGTAGAGGTAAAATCATGTATCTTGGCAGTCAGTCATTCTCCAGAAGTATATTAAGGAATGTGCATCATGCATGCTGACGGTGCTTGCTCCCGAGTCCAACTTAAGAAGTTGTACAAAGTCGCTGCTGCTCTGCTACCAACATATTTATCCGAGAAGGCAGGCAGGCAAACTCTATTCGCCTCGCCGTCCATTGCAAACAGAATACAAAAATTATCAGCCTCGCCCCCTGGATTCTTGTTGTTCTTGAACTCAACACAGAGAGAGTGAGAGAAGCCAAAAGAAAAGAGATACATGGTTTTGGTCCTTTAATTTGGATAGAATACCTCCACTCCTGGTAGGTAATACAATACAACTACAACACTGGGACTTCTGTTTGACCACAAGGGAAGCAATTGCATGCATCCAGACTCGTATGGAGTATGGCTCGGCAAGCTCACCATAAATGACTTCTTGTTCTATATTCCTGTTCTGTCATCGTATTTGCTTAAAATTGTAGTTTATTCATAAATCCGAAACTACTAGCTAGACCCCAAAATGATATGAAAGATCAAAGCAATATTGGTTGTGTGGTTTCAGATTCTGGTGATCAGTAAGGATGATTATGAATGATATGAAAAGATTATACCAACTGGTTGTGTAATTAACCCTTTACACGAGCTGAGTCTTTTTCTTTCTTCTTCTTCTTGTACTTGTATCTATCTTGATCGTTTACAAGAATAACCTTAGGTTTTCTAGTATCTAACAGAGAAATTGTTCCGAAATGAAAAAAAAAAAAAAAATTTGTTGAAAACCGTGATAATAAGGATTTACGTACGCTGAATGGTTTTGGAGTAGGATCGGGACTTGGGAGTGACTAGTTGAGCAAAGTTAATTCAAATCTCTGTGGAATGTCTGAATACGTCTTTAACTTATCCACAAGTTCTAATAAAATAGCAGCAGCCGAGGAAAACTGAAACAGTCTCTAAGATAATTGTTAAAAAGAAGAAGAAGAAGAAGAGGAAGAACGGTACAAAAGGCCTGTGAGCCAAAATTTCTACTTCGTTTCCCAGGTATCATCTCTTCTGGACTGAAAATCTGAAATCAGCCTTGGATACACACAGGCCCTGCTTGCTGCACAGAAATTTAATATTAGTTCAGAACATTGTACAGTCAATTTGTTATTTGTTATCTGTCATGTCCAAAAATTGATAAATCAATACCCTGTTAAGGGCTTCGCCAAGTAAAAACTCAAGTACGTGAAACATTCTACCTCAACAATAACCTTCAAATTCTCGGGGTTCCACAAGTATGTAAAGTGGCTTTCCGTTTAGCCTGCTTTGTCGTCCCTGCAGTGTAAGCAAGCAATGATCAAGAAGTTAAATGCAAGACAAGACATGCTGTTGCACCTGCATAATTCTGACACGGTAAAAAGAGGCCATTCTCATGCTGAACAGTTGATGAAGGATATAGAGCTGAGCTTACCAGGTGAACATAATAAATTTATGAATTAGGATGTCTATCAATATCTTAGGACAATAACCTTTCACATTTGAAGTTATGAGTATTATAAAGACCTTATATGTGATGCATGTTGAGAATTCTAATCATTGTTAAAGCGCAACTCAACCTGTTATATCCCCCTACTCTTGGGAAAGATGCACCTTACCTCTCATTGAGGAGCAGAGGGAAGGAGCATAGGACTTTCAAATTTGACATAGAGCAGTATCAGGCCAGAACATTTACAGTTTAAACCAATGAAACAATTATAGGACCATCTTGTTCCTCACGTACCTCTATCCAAGTGCACCTGTTTCTGTTATCTGCATTTACCTCGAATAACGGAGCTATGGAGGCATGCATGGATCCATTTTCAGGGATCCAAGCGCACCTGTTTCTGTTAATATATGGCTTTAGCAGATAATCTTTTTCTTCATGTATTTATCACAGTTCTCATGTATCTGTTTTGTGCATTTGCCTGAAAGTTGTGTAAGCATGTGCAAATCCATCTTCAGAGCCCCAAATATCTATAATGAAATTCACATAATTACAGCTGTTCTTTTCTAAAGGTAGTTATCAGATGCTCTCCTGATTTTCACTGACACAGGTTTAGCCAACAAACAGGTTGATGGCTTTATTCTGAGCAGCAGCCCTAGAGGCGCTTTCATGAAACAGCTTTTGCTTTTCAAATCTTGTAAAGAATTATCACTTTTCAAGAAAGACTTTGTAAAGAGATTAGGAAAAGCAAAGCTAATCCAGAACAAGCCTTATTTGTGTGCTTGACATGATTTACTACATTATGCTACTTGCACACAGGTAGTGTCTAGATTGTATTAACCTGTTGATCAAGTACATGGCAAACTTACAACAGTTAGGAAGCTAAATTCATAGGCATTATGATTTTCAGATTTGCTTTAGTGTTGGACAACAATTTTATGTTTTTATTGACCTGAACAGAAATGCTTTTCTATCAGAAAATAAATATTCTGCCCGATGTGAATGACAATTATGGTGACTCTTTGAGTGCATTCTTTGAAATCTCATGCGACCACAATTTCATATTAATTATTTCCAAGTATGAAATCAGCAACTGTAGAGAGATGGAGTATCATCCATAACTCAGAATATAAATCCATGCCAAGAAAAACTTCAACTATTACCTTGGCCTCAGGCAATCCTATAACACAAGCACATTCAACAACTTCAGCTTCCATGGATTCTATACCAAATCAAACAAGATGCTATTTGTGAGCTGAGAGACTTGTGAAGGATCAAGATATTATCATGAAGCAGAGAAGAGATGCAGAAAATGCCTCAAGGTACCTAAAAGTTTTATTGCTGCAGAGAGTGTTCCACCAGTAGCTACCAAATCATCAATTACCACAGCCCTTTCTCCTCTCTGCACTGCATCAATATGCATCTCTAGACAGTCTTTTCCATATTCCAGCTCATAAGCTTCTGATATGACGTCTCCTGCACAGTGTTTCCAAAAGTTAAGCTGAAATTTATTACATGAATAGTAAAGATAAACAATGAAGGATATATTCATGGATTTTTTTTCTTTTTTTGTTTAAATTATCATTTGCACATGTGTCAAAATGTGTTGTAATGATGGAACCTAGAACAAAAGCTAACATAACAGACAAATAATATGAAGCAAATAAAGTTACATAAAGTGTAAAAGATCAGTGGCAAGCATGGCTACTTTTGCCAGGAGCTTTTTGTTAGACATGAACTATGCATGATTAGCCAACAGTCAGGCAACTTCTTGAAACCTAGAAGCCTCTGAACACGATTTCTGTTGTTCTAGGGTGCCTGGTGACTAGTTAGAATCAGAAACTGAAATGAGACTCTCTTCGGGTAATGTTTCACTAAAATGTGGGAAAAACATACCTGGCAGTTTTCCTGGTTTACGCAAGGGAACAAACTTGGCACCAATAGCCAGTGCAATTGATGGTCCAAACATGAATCCTCTGGCTTCGATGCCTACGAGTGATTGGCATGATAAATCTTAGATAAAAAAACAAACCGATCCAGAAAAGGCTCGCGGAAAGGCTTTTCTTGAGATTACAAAGATGAACCAACAAATACGAAGGAAAAATTATGTCTATGAATTGGTGGAAATTAGAACCATACTCCCACATCCCACCAGTTACACACTGTTTTTAGTAACAAATTTGAGAAACTTAAAAGAAAGAAAGAAAGCTGTTTATTTCCTTTTTTTTTCGTGTCAGTTTGGTCAGCAAGAGAATTAGAAAAACTTTTCACACTTTCCTACTCGTTTCTGCATTTTAGTAGTGCTCAAATAACAGCGAAGGAAAAGTGCAGGAAAAAAAGTCAGTACTCACACATTTATGTTTCGGCTTAGGGGAAAAAAACTAATTTTCTCACATTCGGGGCGGGGGAGACGAGTTGCTTATGTCCTCAGCACCACTCACCAAACTTCATGCTAATGGCAGACCTCAACGACGCAAAAGCACACAACGCATATTCAAGAAGTTCTTTTCTTTTTTCCTTTTTTCTCGAGAGAAGAAGACACCAAGCACTATTTTGGCACACCCCGCATTCTTTTGTCATAAAATCACAAGGATAAATTAATGCCATTATTGGCAGGATTCTTCAACAGATGCCACTAGCCAAATTGTTCCCAGAAATCTGGGGATAGTGTCACCTTAGCCTTAGAGAAGCTGTGCATGCAAACTAGATTAATCACTTTTGTTGGTTAAAGGCTACGGCGCTTTGCCATTTTATGCAATGGCTGAATTATAAGCAAAATTCTCCTTCCCTCCCCCTCGGCTGCCCTCTTCCCCATCAAGAAGGAAAAAGATATTAAAAGCAAAAATAAAATAAAATAAAAGAGGGAGACAATGTAAATTGCAATTGATTTTTCTCTAGGAGATTAATATTACACACTTATCAGTGAAACTACTGACTAGCAACAGAAAATAACATGCATGTGTGCGTGTGAGAGAGAGAGAGTAAAAAGAGAGTGGAGAAAATGTCTGTAGTAGTTACCAGCAACCACAGAGATGTCCATGTCCTTGTATCTATCCACAAATATGTCCACAGTGTCTTTAAAGACCTTATGATTCAGTAACAAAGTGGTTATGTCTTGAAACATTATTCCTGCACAAAAGGAAAAAGGAATTTAACAAACAAACCAACAAACAAAAAAGAGCAAAAGCTCACATGCATTCTACAACATTGTTAGCTAAAGAATTAAGGGAAATGCAGAAGAAGAAAAAGGAGCAAAACCCGGTTTTGGGAAGTGGGGTATGACTCTGATGGCATCAGAAATGGCCTGAAGCCTTGGGTCACCCTTGAGCCCATTTTCTGCTGCAAACATCTTGCTTGCCTGTGCTTTTTTTAGTGTGTGTGCGTGAATCTTGAGCTTTGATTTGAGGGTATGTGCAAGCAAGAAAGAAAGAAAGGAGTATCCTTTTTTTTTTCTCTCTTTTTTGTTTTTTTTTGCTTTTTGCTGCTTCTTCTCTCTCTTTGGAGCTGGTTGAAGAGGTCTGGGGACTCTGGTGTCTTTATAGCCTCTGCACTGTGTACTTTTGCAGTCTTGAATGTGCTTTGGATACGCACTTTGCAAGTTCCAACAGTTATTTCACCCTTCCAGAGGAGCTAGTAATAAAGTTGTAAAGATCAAATCTCTCTTTTTCTTCCTTCCTTCCTTCCTTCCTTCCTTCGTTCATTCATGTCCATGTTTTGTGTGGATTTTCAGTGACATTTTTTTCTGTTGGCACCACCACCTACATGGTGTGATGGGGAAATTTCAAGAAAACGGGCCTTCTTCCACGCGCACCCTCAAGTGTGCGTGGCTCAATAGTGTAACATATATGATGGATGTTTTGCTTTCTTTCTTTTCTTCCAGATTTGAGAGGTGGGGAGGAGAAAATGAAAGTATTTTGTGCTCTCACATCAAAATCTTTCATTTTAGATCCTGAGCCATTATATGACGGACAATAGCTTCTGTTAATTGGGTATAATCTAAGAATTAAACAAAAGAGGTGATAATTTCCTCACGGTATGTATATTCATGGTAGTCGTGGACCCTCTTCTTTATGATTTTTGCATTTCGAGTTGCAAAATTCAAGTTTCGAAATTCAAATGTGAATCCAATTTAAGTGGCTTGTTTTGGGTAGGTACGCCACGCTAGATATGTCTTTTTCTTATAATAATAGAATTTTTGAGTGTTGCCTCATAATATCACACTACTCTTTCTGTATCCAGAGTACTGTATTTTTTTTTACCCTGATTATATCTCTCTTCTTGAATATTTGCAGCTCAAAATTGCAATTCGAGTTTCACATTTATGGCCTAGTTATATCACATTCTTTATGGCCTAGTTATAATAGAAATTTTGAGTGTTACCTCTTAATATCACACTCTTTATGTATATATCCAGTACTGTATTTTTTTTACGTTAGTTATATCTCTCTTCTTGAATATTTGTAGCTCAGAATTGCAATTCGAGCTTCACATTTATGACCTATTTGGCAAATATTGTGTTTGGATTGCATTTTTCATGGAAAAATTACTGTAACGATTTGATGTATGTAAGGAAAAAAGGTAATAGGGAAATGTGATCACGGAAAACGACGTAATTTTCCGACGGAAAACCGCAATCCAAACAAGGCCAATTTTGATCAAGTTTATTTTCTACAAGTTTTTTAACAACTTTAGTTACAGTAACCTAAAAAATTTCAATATTTGATATAATTAACATTTACGCTTTAGAATGGAATAAATTTGTGCAAATTTATTTGACCTAATTATCATGGTTTACTTTTAAAAACATTGCATGATTTTTCTTTTGTTTTATTTGTTTCTGCTCTGCTATTTGCATATCTGTACTGAACTTTTATATTTTCTGATTTTAAAAAAAATGAAGTTTTCATCAAAAATAATTCAGTTGTAATACTTGATTAGTCCTGTTACATTTTTTATTTTAAAATTTTATATTCATCAGCAATATAATTGCCAAGGCGAAGTACAAATTGTATGAAGTTAGACATGTTCCTATTCTCTTTTTATTCTATTTTTAATATCTAAATAATTCTTACACAATTATTCAATTATAAAAAAATAAAGATACTCATATTCTATTGTCACACAAATTAAGAGACGCATTAAACATGGACATAGTAATAAATTGAATAAATTAACTACCCTTTTTTTATTTAAAAAAAAATTAACACTAGTTGGCTGAGGCGTTGAAGCGAGTGGAGGTTTGGTAACTCTGGTTTGCGTCTGGAAATCTGCATGGCGATTTATGGGAATGAGCTTTTTGTGATGAACGAGGTAAATGGCTATGGTAATTCCCCTAAATTGGGTCCCCCTCAGAGAAAAAAAAAAAAAAAGGCTGTGCGGAGGATTTGGGGGGCCGTAACAAGAAAAGGCATCGGATGGTAAATTTGGGGAAGAAACGAGGTCGAGTGCGGAGTGTGAGGCAGCTTTAGGAGATTCGACCGTGGTCCCGAGGGTTCTCTTCGCATTTTTACTCTTTTTAGGCCCCCCCCCCCCTCCCCAGCACTAGTAGAAGACCTACTAGCCTTTGCTGATATCTACTTCATTCTCAACTTGTACGTGTCAATCACCTGCTCTTAGTCATGTAAGCTCTTCATTGGTTCCTTCAACACCAATTTGCACTTTTTCTTTTTTTTTTTTGACCTTTTGACAATTTTGAGTCGAGAATATAAAAGCGATCGAGAATATTACAAAAAAATTGATTATTCAAAATTTTTAAAATCTATAATCAGTTAAAATAATCCACGAGAACCAGCCATAAGTTGTGCATGATCTTAAAATAAAAAAGAGTGACAAGAATTGAGCTATGATGATGCAAAGATCATTTATGTAGGTATTACATTTTCCACATGATTTACAGTTGTAACCATAAACTAACAACTTGTTTGGATTGTAAGCTTTTGGGAAAATTTTTTCTTAAGATATTTTTGTATATTTTTTTAATTACCTTTATATATATATGTATATATATACATATGTACGTACGTGTATATATATATACACATACACATATATAGACACACATTTTTTTAGTTTACCTTTGCAATACATACACTATCACCGTTTGATCCATGACACATATGCAAAATTTGAATTTCAAATTCAAATTTTACATAGTTGTCATTCATCCAACGTTAACAATGTATACACTGTCAGTGTAGAAAAAATTAATCCTTTTATTTTTCTGCTTTTTCTCGTAAGAATGTCTGTGGTTACAATGGTACATTAGAAGGCCATGAACTCATTGTCCAACTTCTATTCCATGCAAAGCTTTTCAATGAGGTTTTGCTGTGAATCAGTAAAAAAAAAAAAAAGAGTCTATGGAAGACAGAGATTCCAAGAAAAATGTTTAGATTTTGAGGTTCATTTGTAGCTGAGTTTCTAAATTGCTATTCTGATATTCTATTTTAACCATGTTCTTGGAATTACAATTCAATCGTAACGAAGGCTCTGATATGATAACATTTCCTTATCGTTTGATAGTAGCTCTCTCCTTTTTTTTTAGATGTTGTTTATAGTATGACTAATACTACTAAATTACTTAATTGAGCAACTCTGTAGCATTTACAATTTGAATATTAAATTTACACAGGTTTTGCGACTCAATTGCCTGTACAACAACCCTTCAATCAAGTATAGACAGAATTATGTATACAAATTGTTGAATTTTTTACAAAATAATCGAATTTTCAATTTAGAGTTAATTGCATAAGTTACGATGAAGGAAAAGTGGTAATGATTTTTTGAGTAATTGGTACTTGAATAGCTTTAATATTTAGTGTAATTAGAAATTAAACCTATTTCAGTTACCAAAATTTGTAACCTACACTCCTAATTTAATTTGCCAATAATTCATATCTTATTACTAGTGTAACTTATGCTTTTTTTTAGCTTTACATCACCTACACAAAATGCATGGATCTTGAGATAGAAAATGCTGTTGATACTACACTACTTATGCTTTGGGAGCTACAATTCATAAAAGAAAAATAAATTATTTTCTTTATTTTTCTATCTGAGGGTAAAGCAATAAAAAATCGATGTTAATGGAACTATACTCTCTTAGTTGTGCTAACTAATGAGAGTAGGGATGGCAATGGGGGCGGGTGCCCGCGGGTGCCCGCCCCGCGGGGGGCTCACGGGGCGGGGGGCGGGGGTATACTCCCCCGCCCCGCCACCCGCAAAAAAAAAATATATATATATATATATATAAATGACTATATATTATATGTAAGTTAATTAGTTATAAACTTATGATAATGATATTATTAGTTAAATGTATTATATAATGTATATTAGTTTATGTAATATAATTGATATTATCAATTATATGAATAATTATACATGTCTACTAATAGAATTTATTAATTAGTTATACTAAATTTACTAATACATTTATACTAAATTTCTAATTACACTTAATAGAATAACACTTTTTTCTCAAAAAAAAGCACAAACACAATAATGAATTAGTGATTGCATTTGTACTAAAAGTGAAAATTTGACTATTTTAGTTATATTTATTTCATCATATTGGATTGTATTCAAATAACTTCTGTTTGATTGTTTTTATGAGTTTCAATTGTAAAATTACAATGAATAATAATTTGGTGATGTGTTGATATTTTAGTACTTGATTATTTATTAAAATTTAATTATAATAAAATTATATAATAAAATTTTATTAACCCCGCGAGTGCCCCCGCGGGGGAAGCGGGGCAAGGCGGGGCGGGGGGAGCGGGAGGCGGGGGACGGGGCGCCATCCCTAAATGAGAGCGATAATAAGTATGGTTAGGATATTGAATCTTAAGGGTGCCATGTTAAAGATCCTATTATACCGAATTAGTTTTTTCTGCAAAAACTTGAATCACTTTAAAAAAAAGACGAGATTTCAACCTTTTTCGCACTTATGCATTATTATATCATTATTGTTATAGTTGACAAAAAGTCATATGATAATTAATTTAAATTTAAATTTAAAATTTAAAATTTACATGTATATCATGTGTAGGATTGCAAAACGAATCAAACTACTCACAAGTGCTAGTGACCCAACTCGATCAAAATTTGACTCGAACTGGATCATCATGGAATTTGAGCCGACCAAAAGAGTTTGAACTCAAATTCGAAGTCGAGCACTAAAAAACTAAGTTCATTAGTTCGCAAGCCGCTTGATATATATATATATATTAATACTAAAATTAAATATCTAATATTTTATTATTTATTAAAAAAATTATTTATCTAATATTTATTTTTAAAATTTGAGTAGACTCCAACTCGACCTTGAGTTTGATAAACTTGAGTCGAGACTAGACTCGATTACAGCTTCACAGTCATGTATTGTCGAAAAATTTTACTCTCAATGTAGATACTGCTACTATAAGATTTAACTCGTTAAATTTTACTAATAACTCTGAGACAGCTCAGGGATGAAAAAAGGACTACTCCCATACGATAGCATTTTCCCATTCTTTATTGTGGGGGACCCCATTAATGGATTTGCATGACAACATCACAGTCAATCGGAGGCACTGCGCTACACTCGACATCTAGGTTCGTCCTCGACACGCTGCAAAGCTTTCTCGGGTGATTTGGAGAGTGTCAAATACGTGCAGGGGTTGGAGTGTAGAAGGGGACAATAAAAAAGAGTCCCCACGTAGGATGAATCCGGCGTACGTGATTTACTATTCACGTGCACGCGCGCTAAAAGAGAGCATGATAACATGATCATTGAATACTTGTTGAGAAATAACCTTTCTTTTTGCCACCACAAGATTTCACTATATCTTCGCTGTCTGTGTTGATTTGGATTGTACGGTCTGATTTGACGGTGAAGATTAGCCTTTTGTCCGTGGAAGCACGAAATCACTATCGTCAAAATTGGTGTCCTCTGAAGATCATTGCAAAGATATTCCCCTATATTTTACCCAGACAGCAAAGTCAACAGAGCAAGTGGAATAGAGAAAACTCAAATTATCTCCAAAGCATTCGTCAATCCATCCGGATACGGATAATACGACGTATGCGAGATAGAAAGATAAATCGTATTTTTATCTTCTTCTTCCTGTCAGTTGTTGATGGAAAAAGAAAGATGTTATATCTTTTTCTGTAGTCTATTTCTTCATATTTGAAGATATAGAAAACTGAACAAAACCTTTAAAGTTTAAACCATTCCTTTCGACCTCATCCATAACATAAGTGGGTCTGTTTGGATTAAGAGGTTTTCAAAAAAAAAATTCAAATTTTGTTTTGCTTGCATCATACGCATAATTTTCAATCATCTTTTATCTCACATACGTCACATCACAAAAAGTGCTACAGTAATTATCTTAAATAAATATTTCAAATAATTTTCAATCTAAACAAATCCAGTGTGTGATTTCAAATTTGGACCGACAAATAAATCGAATGCATTTTTTATTCATCGGCTCAATCAGAGTCCAAGATTTTAATTTTGCATTTATTTGATATAAATAGCTTGGATAACATTATTATTGAAATACAAAGATTTTGAAAAAAAAAATCGGCAAAAATCAATTTAAATGTCCAATGTTTTATTTTCTAAAATCACTTTTAAATGGTTCACGAGATGTTTAACCAAATTTACTATAGAATCAGACTAATATAATAGCACAGTCGATTTGTGAGGTCAAACACGCCAGTCCAACTCGATTTTCAAACACACAGCCATAAGCTTTGTAAACAAGTAATCAAATCAATGGATTCGAATTTAATTGATTAATCCATTTTAACAACCAAAAGAAGTTAGAAGAGGAAATGTAAAGCTCAATTGAAGTCTGCAAATGCCAAAACATGCAGGACTTTAACGTGTTTTTGCACACTGCTAGCTAAAAGACTCGTGGAGATGTTGGAGTTGAACTACAAAAGAAGTAAGAAAAATTTTACTTAAAAAAAAAGTAGCAAGAAAAAGGAGGAAAAGTAAAGACCAAGCGATCATTTTGAGGATCTCTTACATGTCTCTGGCTTCTTAACCATGGGGCAAAAGAGCCGTCTCTTATTACCAAAGGTACCATTTGTCTACCATATTAATAAACGTCCACCCTATCTTTTACCTGCTCTCCTTTTACACGGTGTCCGGAAAGAAGATTCATTTTATCATATATGGTCTCTTTTTTCTCTTCGCGGCAAAGACATAATTCCACTAAATAAATATCTCAATTATTAACTTTTTATGCACTGACGGATACTAGCAGTCTTGGATGTATTTCACACGTGCATGATTTTAATTTCAAATATGGATTAACTTTTTATGCACTGACGGATACTAGCAGTTTTGGATGTATTTCACACGTGCATGGTTTTAATTTCAAATTTGAATTCATGTTATGTAACATGATCTAAATCTGATTATGTAAAAAAAAAAAAATCGTTATACTGGCAGTGTATAAAAAAAAGCTATCATAATTACATTACGTTTCATATAATGCCAAGCATACGTGGGTGGGCTGAAGAATCTCAATGGTCGAATTATTTTACTCAAATATGAGCCCTGTTTGGAAGGTGAGTTTTTTGGGAGTTTGTTTAAAACTTTACTGTAACTTACTGTAGAAGTTTTTTAAAATTTTTTTGGAATGTGTAGATTTTTGAATATTTTGAAGTGTATAGTTTAAAAGTTTTGAGAAATTTTTTGAGGTTACTGTAACTAAAGTTTTAAAAAAACTTATAGCAGAAAAACTTGGGTTCCAAACAAGTTAATGAATGGTTATCCACTAGAGTCCATACTAAGGGCGCATGAGCCCTTCTCACTTTTTCCCTGTATTTGGATGATAAATTATTACACTTTATTTACACACATTGACTTGCTTGCATCATTAACACATTTTTTAATTACCTTTTTATCTCACATACATCATATCAAAAATGTGCCACGGTACTTTTTTTACAAAATTATCTCAAATAATTTACGATCCAAAGTCCAAACACTATAATACATGGTTTTATACAGAGTGATTAGAGGTTGCTGCCAGGCATCTAATGGACATTTCTAATTGAGCTATGATCTGATCTAGCATGTTTCTTTAGGGTTCCCTTATTCTTCTTTGCAATTGAAAGTACTTAGAATAATGAATGAATAATACTACTAGTAAAGCATAAGCAAATCCAAAATGGTCACACCTAATCTTTAAGATCTCTTCATCTCCGCTCTATGACGATGACGGGGACGATCAGCGTCAAATTACTGTGAGCTGCAATCATCATTCGACTAGTTCATTGAAATATCTATACTTTAAAGTCGTCCACAATAATAGCTAAGTGTGAAGGAAAATTTTACGGTTGCTTTCCTATGTGATTCCCTAAATTTATGTCCAATTACGGGTTTCCAGATAACTCTCTATAAATGGAAGTGACCTGGGGTCTGCAACATCTTCCTTAGGAGACTTGAGCGGTTGGAGTTGGAGGCCATTTTGACAAAATTACTACAAGAAACAGCCAGTCAATGGACTGACGGAGACCCATCTTAATGCCTTTGTTTGTTTTGTGGGAATGGGAGGGAAAGGAATGGAAAAAGAAACGAAGGAATGGAATTTTTAATGTTTGGAATAGGTTTTGAAGAGAGAAAAGAAAGAATACGGAGGGAGGGATGAGATCTAGTTATTTTTTGTCAAATTACTTTTCTTTCAAAAATGGGCGGCAACAGAAGGGAAGAAAACTAATCGACCAGTTTACAAATTAATTAAGCTTTTAAATTACGGATAAAAACATAAATAAAACGTGGGTCGGTTTGGATTGGTCTTTTTTTTAAAACTAGTTTTTCAAATACAACGCTACAATAATACACAATAATTCAAAAAACATCTCATTCATACAATATATCAAATATTTCAAAAAAAATTTATAGTAAAAATTTTTCATATGCACTGTTACAGTAAAATTTTTTAAAAACACCCCCCAAAAACAACTAATCCAAACGGAGCGTAACACAATTTTCTTTCTTTTTTTTATTTTTTTAATCCAAATAATATTTTCAATGTTTCTTTTTTTTTCCGTTTTGTGTTTAATCTGTTTTTCCTCTACTTTTATTTATTTTTAAAAAAAAAATTTTTGGGGACTGAAGTCCTCTTCTTTCTTTTTCGTCCCGTTCCTTCGATTCAATCCAAACGGTGTCCAAGCGTACGAACAGCTGTATACAGAATCTTATAAACCTTCTGGAAGCACATCGCAATGGATAATGCATCTCACGTCATGAATCATTGATCCCGAATTAAGTCAAATTATCTTTTGACAAGTTTGAGGCTCACCGAGTTTTTAGTCTTTTCGACATCATAATTTCATATCTGGATAAGGCAGGCATCAAGATTTGGGCATCCTAAACCTACTGATTTTGGTCCACGGTGGTATGCAAAAGTTAAGACATGGTTTGAAATTAACAGTAGTGTCTAGTTAATTGGACCAATGTCATCTTCTCGTGTGTGTCGTTTTGGTTCTTTATCATGATTGCTCGAGATGTCACAAACTAGATTCATTCTCGATCCACAAAACATACTTGATCAAGTAACAACAATAATGTGTATTTAATCTCATCCACGGCCACCCTAATTGACGAATTTGACATCGTGTCTACCCGACATGATACGTCTTAAAATTCTTTTCTTTTTTTTTTTTCAAGGGAGATTCCGATTCTTATAAAGGAAGGGAGAAAAGATTTTAAGAGTTGTATCGGAATTTCAAGATCACTTGACTGATATTTCTACCGGTTGAGTTGAGTTGAGTTGGACTTTGAGTTGACTCAAGATCACTTTGAGTGGATTCAAAACATCAAATAAATAACCAACTCCCATTAGAGGAGTGTTCTAAATCCATGCGGGTGAGTGGTGCATCCGTCTGGTCTGATGGTGGTTTAGTCCCCGTCAAGTTCCCCCGACTCTATAGGCCCACTCCCTAGAGTTGCTTCCCTTAGAAAGTAAGTCCCTCCCCCCTCTCTTAGGAGTAGGAGTAGGTTAGGCTAGACTAGATGTGTCGCTACGAAAAAAAAAGAAAAAAAAAAAAGATGGTGGCTCAAATTAGATATTTACGTTTAGTATTTAAACCATCAAAAGAAAACTCAAATATGTTCATGGTGCCAAATCTAAATAAAAGAGAAGAGAGGATAAAATAAAAGCTGGAATGATATTATAACGCTTTTCGTAATATGTTATATATGAGATAAAAAGTTGATTGCAAAGATTATAAAAAAAAAAAACAAGAAGAAAGGTCAGTTATGATTAAGAATGAACTGACGCAATACTCCAACAGATTGGATCAACTTGGGTTCAACGTCCTGAACCTAATGGATTTTCATTGAGTACGAAATCATGCAGAGCCGAAGAAACTGGACTAACATGGGTCCATTAACCAGTCCAGAATCAATCCAAGAGATTGGGCCCTACAAAATTTTGTAACTCAACTGGTGTCCACTGGAAATAGATTTTGGGAGCAGTATAAATTATCCCTTGCATTACTGGCTGTGAGAAAATGGCCATCCCAGCCACAGCATTTTCAAATTTCAACATATCTTTTTTTTTTTTGTGAATTGTAGTTGAAATTATGTGTACTAATGCTTTTGGCACACTCTACGTGTGTGCTTATTGCAAAATATATGATTATGTATTTTTATAATCAATTATTATATGCAGTATTATATTAGAGCATTATGTGCTTTTCTCAAAACTCTATAAATATTTTTTTTTATTTTTTAGGAAGTTATTGTATTTAAAATGATGGTAGAGAAAAAGAGAAAATGTGAGTAGATGTACCTAAAATCATGATAGAGAAAAAGAGTGCCTTGAAAACTAATTTTAGAGGGTATTTTTGGTATAACATTAAGTGATATGAATTGTTTATACTAAAGGGAGGCTCTCCCACTATGTATGGTATAAAGTCTTGGAGTTATTTTTGAAATTGTTTTTGGAGTTTGTTACTGTAGACAGCACAAATAAAAACTACAAATTCAAGTAGAGCCAGAGATTTTCTAATGACTTCCAATTTTGCTAAGGTATTAACTAGGTTTGACATAATTCTTTGTTGAATAATTATCTTCAATTTCGTTGGTGTCAAGCCTATTTCATTGTCAAGTGTTCAGGAGCGAGAGACTAAACCATCTTTGGACCAGTTGAGTGGGTTAGTGTACCGCAAGATTTAAAGAAGCTAATAATTCCTGGAATTCTGACAAGAGAATTTGATATCCCAACCAGCAACCCAATCTGGACTTAAAAGCCCTCTGGATGGCCATTGGACCAATTGTTCGATGGTTGGCCAAGTGCTCAAATTGAACATAACTCTAATGGAACTCTTGCTATTCGAACCTTTTCTTGAGTCAAATTCAAATATACAAGTATTGAGGTCGAATGTTCATCGAGCTTTGCATATATCTATCTGAATAGAAACTCAAGGCCGTCTTGAACTCACTTTGCTTTCTTATACACAAGAGCGAGCCTTTTTCAATTTATTCGAGTGAATTTCAAATGCACCAATATGGTGTTTGCCAAACTTGAATATTTATACTATACTAGGGGATGAAAGCTTGCGTAATGCGCGGGCGTCGGGTATACTATACTAGTAGATGCAATCTGCATATGAGAAAATTTATAATGATAAACTTACTTTAAACCACAAATAATAATTAACAAATGTGATCTCCTCCCTATCATGCCTATCTAATATGGACAATTGAATTAAAATACTAAAAAATTATCACACATACAACCTTCAAGATTACAGATTTCTTACAACCAAAAAGTAGATTGGTTAAAGAAAACATACCTATTGAGATTTCTTACAACCAAAAAGTAGATTGGCTAAAGAAAATATACTTATTAAGAAAGGTGTTGCAAAATGGGGAAGAGGAGTAGCTAATATAGCAACATCCAAATTTAATAGGCTACATGATTATGGTGGAAGAAAGTTGTAAGTAAATGAAAAAAATATGAACAGATGGGGGTAACGGCCAAGAAAACAAACTTCTCTACTAATTGGCATTAATTGTGTCTTAATATCTATATATCATAAGTTTGCAGATAACTGATGAGAAATGCTTTAGGAAATTAAGAGACTTGGATGTTAATACAATTAAATGATTAGAAGGGCTTTTATGTTATTTCACTAAAACACAAGCTGAATTTAGTTATACCCAATGTTCAATCGTATATCTGTCACCCCTAGCTTTAAATGTCTAAAAGGACATCTAAGTAATTACAACAAAACTAAATTAGCTATAATGACTTGTATTCAATACTCCAATTGCACTTCAAATTCTTACATTCCCAAAATAACCCTACCCTTACGGTTGAAATCCAAAGAATATCTTTACCCTAAACTCATTCTTATATAGTATAAGGATATATATATATATATAAGGATATAAGGATATAAAGGGAGAGATAGGAGTTTGGGATAAATATTTTTCTATCACTTTATATACTTTCAACTTTATCCTTACAAGAAAATCAGTTATTACTTTACAACTTAAACACAAATTGCTAAAATAACTATCTATATAACTATTTCTAATCATAACTAGTTTAAATGCATATTGATAAAATGACTGTCTCTAAATATTGTAACTACCAGAGTAACCATCACATGATGGAAAAAAAAAAAAAAAGGTTAAAATACCCCATTTTACTTCAGTAATGAAAATTTTATGTAAAATTAATTTGCAAAAGGGCAAAAAAAAAGAAGTTTGTCTGAAATGCACCGTTAGCACTAGCACTAGTAGTTGAGCGCCACTTGGTTGGTTGCCATCCCATTGCAAACTGGAAAATGATCTCATCTTATTGGTAGTCATTTGTGACTTTCCACCAAAGCGCAAAATAGTACTCACCAAGTGTGGGACGAGGGAGGAGAGGAGAGGAGAGGGAGATGCTTCTGGACAACGAAAAGTGGTAGTGATGATACGGTTAAATGAATCCCGTGCAAAAGCGGTTAGTGTGAATTTGGTTCTCCATCCCTTTCCGCAACTTCAAGTTACACTCCTCCCTCAAGCCCCACAATATATGCTTCCTTATCTTGAGAGGTTTGATATTCTTTCGGGGAAAATCCTGGTCCAGACTCCAAGTAAATAATACCAATGTTAAAAATGCAAAGCAGCAGTAGTAGTAGAAGTTTGGACTTTGGAGAGAAAGAGATCCTGAACATCATCGGATGTTGAGGCCAGGTACCAGAAACCATGGCCACCTTTTCACCCAATTTAACTGCTTCTTTCCCTCGCCATTTCGCCGACAACAAGGTACCCCCCCTTCATTTGTTTTTCCGGGTTTTTTCCCCACCCCCCCATTTTTGTCATTTCCCCCATGTGTTTATCGTTCATACATATTTGTTTCTGAAAGGCGGAAATGAAAAATATTCAACTTTTCCTCATTATTAGGATATTTATATTGTCAGGATGATGGTATTTGTAATTACTGTTTGGTTTTACGAGAGTTTATTGGCATAAGATTGTCCTTGGTCAGGGTTCCACTTAAAGAATCATAATCTGAAATTGGCTCCTCAAGTTTAATATTTTTTCCCCGTCTTTTGATAGCGAAGGCGAGGGCTCTATTTTGACGTCAAGAACTTGTATATTTGAGGTCGGATGGAAACTTGATGGATTAAGGGATTGGGGGAGTGTTATTATACTCGGGGTTTTCAGTGGATGCTTGAAAGTTGGAAGCTTTCTTTTTTACTGAATATTTGGAGTTCTAAAGCTGGTTTGCGACTTCTTTCTTGAGTTGAACTTGTTTAGTTTAGTAGGATGTATTTACACTCTCAGCTGAAGGAACGCCTAAGTAGCCAAGGAAATTAGTTTGCGGATCAGCTTATGCTTCGCATTGGTCAAATTTTTTTAGAGAGCATTAAGGATAGGAGTGTCTTCAGTAACCTGTAATAGAATCCGGGGATAAGCCTTGGATTGAGAGAGTCACCAGCAGAGGTCAACACTGGACATTTTAGAGGGATTGATGGGACAAGCCTTCAGAGTTTCCTAGAGAAACTGTTGGTGATGTGTTTTTAACGCTGGCATATCAGCATCAGTTATAACTAATGGTTGAAAAAGTTGGAGAGGATTCCTGCTACTCCTTGTTGACAAAGAAAAGGACAATAGATTTGAGCCACTTTTTTAGTATGTGGTCATAGATGGAATGATTCTTGCTGCTCGTTGACTGATGGAGTAGAAATAGCTGGCATTGTTTCAAAATGTCTTCTTGTTTCTTCCATTCTGAAATCGGACCATCAGTTTCTTTCCTTTTATCGATAGCTAAACATAGGTGCCTTCTATCTTTTGATTGCCTGTTGGATATTGATTTTTTCATACTTATTTTCTTCACAGAGATTGTCAAATTAGTCTTGATTTATGCTCTTTAATCTGTTTTGTGTTTACTTTCTTGTCTAACACTATGATCAGTTCTGTTCTAAGAGTTTGCTTTGAAGGCAATTTACCATTTTATGATGTCACATCCAGCAATTGGGAGACATAATGATTAAGCTCTTTTTCTTTATTGTCTTTGAATTGTGCTTTATCTTATTTTTGATGTGTTTGGATGTTCTATGCAGATATGCTGTCTTAGGCCAGAAGGGAAACAGACGAGAATGAGTTTTCTGGAGGCAAGCAACAGAAAAGGCCAAGTTTTATGGGTTGTCAGGTCAGTCTTGGATAACCAGAAGCCAAGCATCCATGGAAATGGAGCAACTGAGTCCACAAGGATTCTTTTGGAAAGACTGTTTGCGCAGACCCAGAAACTGGAAGAACAAATTGGTAGAGATCCTCATCTTCCTGAGATTGCTGAACTGGGCTTAAGCCTTGGAAAGCTGGAGTCTGATATGCAAGCTGCCCTTGCAGCGTTACAGAAGAAGGAAGAAGATCTACGGGATGCAGAGAAGAATGTTTTCTTGGAGTTAAATGAAGTAAACCGTGCAAAGGAGGAGTTGGAGCGGCGAGAGGAAGAAATAGCAGCTGCTAGTTCTAGGAAGGAAAGACTAGAAGAGGAGCTGAGGCAGGCTAATCTTGTCTTAGCTTCCCAAGCAATGGTCATTGAGGATCTTAAGCTTTGTCTTAGGGAGAGGGATCGGCAAATTTTCTCTGCTCAGTCTGCTCTCTCTTTGAAAGAAGATGAAATAAGTAAAATGAGCAATGATTTGATCAGAAAGAGTGAGGAAGTTGCCGATGCTGAATCAGAATTTAGATCAAAGGCGCAGCTTCTGAATGAAGCAAATGAAGTTGTGAGAAGACAAGAGGTTGAACTTCTAGAGCTCCGAAGATCAATTCAAGCGAAAGAAGAGGAACTAGAGTTCATAATGACTTTGCAGCAAACTGAACAGGAAAAACTAAGAGTCATGGGGGACAGTCTAAATAAACAGACTACAGATTGGCTTGTCGCACAGGAAGAATTGAAGAAGCTAGAGAAGGAGCTTTCTAAGCATAGTGGGGAAGCAAATGAAACTCTGGAGGACTTTAGGAGAGTTAGGAAGCTACTTACTGATGTGAGGTCTGAATTAGTTATGTCTCAGGAAGCTTTTGCTTTGTCTAGACAAAGAATAGAAGAACAGGAACAGCTTTTACAAGAGAAGCTTGTCGAAGTTGATGCACAAAGGAAAAGTGTGTTATCTTACATGACGCGTTTGAAGGATGCCACAGTAGAAGTGGAAAGTGAGAGAGTAAAACTGAGAGTTACTGAGGCTCGAAACAAGGAGCTTGAAAGAGAATTAGCCATGGAGAAAGAGCTCGTCACAGAGTTACAGAAGGAACTAAATAAGGAGAGATCTTCTCTAGAACAGGCGCTTATGGACATGGCATCTCTTAAAGAGGAACTAGACTGTAGAAACATTGAATTCGTAGAAACAGAGAATCTTCTTCGTATCAAGGAGTCAGAATTAGTCAATGCTAGATTAGAGATCCAACATTTAGAATCGGAGCTGACTTCTCTCCAGACCTTGCTGGAAGGAAAAGATTCAGAGCTCGTAAGTGCACAGAAGATGTTTGCAGTAGTAAATCAAGAGATAGCTGAGCTGAAAATGCTGATGAAAAATAGAGATGACCAACTTATGGAGGCTACAAGTGCGCTGAAGGAGAAAGAGGATAATGTTCAGACAATACAACATGAATTAGATAGTACCAAGCAGAAATTTTCTGAAGCTGAATCAGTTTTGGCAAAGATTGTTCAGCTCACTAATGACCTTGGAGATGAACAGTGTGGCAGATTGCTTAAGGAGACTGATCGCAAGCTATCATCTCATCTGTTTGATCAATCGGGTGCTAACTTTGACTGGAAAAAAAAGCAGCTTGAAACTGAACTGAAACTGACCAGAGAAAGCCTGAAAGCGAAAGAAATGGAAGTTCTTGCTGCACAGAGGGTTCTAGCAATTAAAGACGAAGAGCTCAAACTGGTTTTGAGTAAATTGGACAACAAAAACATGGAACTAATGCAAATGAAGGAAGAGATGAATCGAGATGGTGCTGAACTGAGGCAACTGTATGCTTTGGCACAAGAAAGAATTGGTGAAAAGAGTATTGGAGACCTGGCAATTGAGAAACTCCAACTGGAGGCAGCTCAGCTGGAAGTTGAAGCTGCAACTAGTGCGCTCCAGAAACTCAGTGAGATGAGCAGAGAACTTCTGAATAAGGCTAGTCTGAGCATTGATGCTGATTTTGATATCAGTATCATGCCTCATAGTAGCTCCTCTGACAACAGGGATAACATTGATGAAAGTGGGTGTCTTGCTAAAGTTAAAACTGAAGTTGCAAACCTTTCAGCTTTGACTGAGCAGCTTCTTAAAGAGGCTGGTGTTAAATAAGGCTAGTCTGAGCACTGTTACTGATTTTGATATCAGTATCGTGCCTCATAGTAGCTCTTCTGACAACAGGATAACATTGACAAAAGTGGTTGTCTTGGTAAAGTTAAAACTGAGGTGGGAAACCTTTCAACCTTGACTGAGCGGCTTCTTAAAGAGGCTGGTGTAGTAGGTGAGTAAAATAGCAAAGGTAGCTTGTGCGTTTGGTGACCAACATCTATGTAGATATCTAACAATTGCTTGGTATACTTTCTTATAGGTTGAGAGTATACTTTCGTAGATTTTTGACAGGGAAATTCATATTTGGCTTGTATGGTGTGATGATGGCATTCAATTTTCTCCTGTTATTTATGGCTAAGGATTCTGTAACAGTCATTGATGTCTTAATTGTTCTTATTTATCTGATGAAGTATGATATCTTCTCAGTTATAAACTTGGTGATAGCAAAGGATTTTGTAGAGTGAATGCAGTCCTTTTGTGGGTCTTGAGTTGTACATTATGCCCATGAACACAACTTGTGTTGCAATACGTTATCCTATCAGCTTGATGGATTTCCTGGAGAAACAATCCATAAATTGTACAATAAAACACCCCAGCTAAGCTGGCCATTAATGATCTCTGTTGCTTTACATTAAATCCAAAATGCTTATCACGACTAGTGCAGATCCAGTTATCAGTTTCTAAACTTTGCAATTGACAGGTTACAGATAAGCACTCTTGAAATTGATATTACCCTTGCGCATTTGAGAATAAAAATTTCTTTGGTTCTGGCGTTACTGGGCAGATTAAATCTGCAGCAATCCGAGAAAGATAACACCAGAAACAATCGGTGTTCCAGGCTGACGATCAGTGTTTAAACTGTCTTGCTATTGACACTGATAAGCAGACACTTGCTTAACTCGTCTGAGCATCAAGCAACCATACTAGCAGTCAGATGCTATGGTATTGAGTTCACAACACAGAAAGGCAAGGATCATACCATACAATACCGCAGCAAGTATCAATCAGTTTTATATGTAGATCACAACATGCAGACCTATAAGAAGGATATAGAATGGGTAGAAAAGCTCTGTTCTGTTCACTATGTTACGAGGTAGCAAAATTAACCGGGATTTCACAAGGAAAAGAGACTTGGGACGCTATAAAAGGAATAAAGGACCAAAAGCTGTGTATTACAAAGGAACCTCGGTGAATTTCTGCAGTTTCAAGCACAATGAAATACCATAAACAACCAGAAGGCGTTAGCTAATATGGACAAGAACTAACAAGAAAAAAAGGCAGCAATAGTTCCAACCACCAAACATATATTTACAACAATCATGTATACAGGATTTGTTTTTGCAAATATAAGCAAGGTTGTGCTTTGAATTCCCTAAGCAAAGGTTACAAATCTGTGGAGCCTTTTCTGGAAAGGGCAAGACTTGCTTGGGCAAGCTGACTAAAGCATGAGAACTACCAAGATGTAGGTGCACTGACACCTTCTCTGAAGATGATGTTTGCCACTTGGGGTGGAAGCCAGCCCGTGTTGCCAGCAGTGTGGCCTTCCAAAGATTGAGCTTCACCTGGTATGACATTAGTCCGTCCCTTCCTTATCTTTGACCTGCTAATCTTTTTGCCAACAAAAAGGCCCAGCTTCATAGCAGTAAATAGACCCAAAGCAATCAGAAGTGGCCGGACTGCCCAGTGAAAATCCTCAACGTGCTGATACTTTTTCACCACTCCAGGAGAAGTGCTAAAAGAAACACTTTGAACTTCAGCTGGATCAGCTAAAAAGCTGCTATTTTCTTCACCAAATGTCAACCTACCAGGAAACCTAACAACAAGGCACCCATTTGGTAAGACTTGACAAATTCTCCCAGTTGCCCACTCACCACCTCTTTTTCGGGGCCATTCAAATCGAGGATTAAATGTATCAGACTTCAGCCTAACAAATTGCCCAACACAGTAAGCTTCTGCCATCTGGAGCTCTGAATATCTTCCCTTCCAAAGTGTCTCCATTCCTATAAATCCAGCAGCTACACTCCCATCACGGTTGATTAGATGAAGGATACCTACTGGCGAATGTTTCTTTCCTTCAGCCTTCAATCGCACCCAATCTCCAGCAGCAAATCCATAACTTACACGTTCCAGTGTAGATCCATTAACCCTTAAGGGGTCATGAATGCCATGTACCCTAACTAAAACATATCCATTTTGGTCACTGTTGAGGTCCAAACCTACTACAGTACCCTCGGGCACCTCCATATTTTCAGGTTTGCATGAGTCTGGTGGTTTTCTTGATCGAACCATGTCACCCACTTGCAGGCAATCCTTCGAGAGAAACCACTCGCTGTAGCCAGTAGAACTTGATTTCTCTGTAATCTTTCTACCCCCAGGATCAATCCAATTTCCATCTTGGAAAACTGCATTCTGTGAGCTGTAAATGGGGAAGCAAAATTGAACAAGCAAATATAAGGACCATTTTCTTCTGAAGTACACCCAGAGGATATTTGTGGGAAACAGTCATAAGCACATAATCAACACAAGAAGTCATACTATTAAACAGTTATGATCTCCTATAACAAAGAGAAATTTTAATTAGCAAAAGGATGCATTTTTTAAGGCAAGTAATCAGCAGTCTAATACTTGATATTCAACCAGAATTAAAAGTGACGCTCACAGCAATAACATGCATGGCAAATAATAGTCTGAGAGCAATGTCAATCTGCCACAAAGTCCAGGAAAAGCATCTGATCTAGTCAATACAGACCTACTGATAGGAAATACTAAGACCTGAAAAGTTGTCCTGAAGACAATCGCACCTGCATTCAGAATGTCTCACTTTCAAGTCCAGAATGACTTCCAATACATCAATGAAAAGTTTACTCAAGTCCTCCATTGCCAGGAAAACTGATGACCAATATTAGGAATTTTAATAATTCTTTAATTCTCTGTATTCGGCTTCCAAAACTAGATTAATTTATACTATGGATCATATGCATGCCTTATAAAACATGAACCTCCAGGATTAAGCATTCATTTTGGTAGTTAAATCCCTTAGTTTAAGCATTTATTCCAAAGCCCAGGAGGTGAATGCTTGAGTTGTTTTTTTTTCCTGAAGTTCAGAAAGCATATTATGAGAAAAAGATTAGATGCACTTTTATTCACTGAACCTTGTATTCCTCTGTTTTAAGAAGAAGTTGAACACGACAAGACAAAAGTGGACCTAAATCATAATACAATTGAAAAAGTATAATATCCTCATAGACAGAGCCATTTGAGGGGTATTAGTACGTAATATAATATATTTTTAAGATTCTTGAAGGTACAAAAGTTTTAATTATAAAGATAATTTTGGGAAAACTAGGAGAAAACCTAATTTTCTAAAACTTGGGGTGGCAGTGGCCAGGTTTAGTCTATGGATATCGTAAACTCACATTCATTTATGATGCGTGAATCAGACTGGCAATTACTATAGAATTCTACTTTCTTCAATTAAATTTAGACATATGAACAAAAATGTAAAGATACAACAGAATAAGAAGAGACAATATACAAAGTCTGAAATCCAAGGCCTGCAATACGACAAAAGCCCTGAACTTTTCAATTTTCATATGACTCTTAACTGCATATAAGTACTTAGAGAATCTCCCGTCAAAGGGCATTTAAAGGAAAAAAAGGAAGAGAAAAAAAGTATCATTTTCAAATTAATGTATAAACTAAACCAGCTGTCCAGCCACAGAAGCCCTGCAAAAAGACATCCTTTGATCGACAAATCCATGTCATCCATGAAATTGCTCTTTTGCCCCAAATGCTTGTAGGGCTAATATAGTTCAGGGGATTAAGCAAGACTGGTTTAGAAATTGCTTCTTATCCTGTGTTTGGTGATAACCCTAGTATCTCAATTAAAGCTTCTATGCCACATATGTAGGATAAAACAATCCCCCAGGAAATAATTTTCACGGGAACATATGGAATCCAGTTTTTTGTTTCTAATTTTTCAATGAGACGAGACTGTAGGAGTGGCTTTATGTACCTTGTACCATTATGCTAAAATTTACTCAGAAAATGTTGCATCAGAAGAAGTTTGTTTGAGGTAAAACATTTGGTCAGATCCATCCGAAAGTTGGTTTGCAAGGACCAATATCTTTTGGTATTATCCTTTTTTTGTCTGAGATAGAACATAAGCAAGCCTTACCACCATGTATAAAAGTACAGATCAGGCCACCTAAGTTTCACACTTTCTCTGATAATATTACAGCTTTCAGATGATGTCTGCTCCTCATTTACATAGTTAATCAATTAAACATCACTCCCAATCTGCCTATATGTAGCCCATGCAATTTCTGCTGATCACTTGGTTTTGGCAGTCTTCAAATGCATTACAATTAAACATGCCTCGAGAAACAGATTCTTGTGCTACATTTTGAACACATGAGAGATTGCTTCCCATAAAAATAAATAGGAGAAATACCTTTTCAATGCATTCAGTATGTCTTCCATTAGAGGACGACTCCTCAAATCATACTCAAAACAACCACTAATGATATTCTGAACAGCAGGAGGAAGACCAGCAGGAATATGTGGTTTTTCTTGCCTTCTCACAACAGACCTGTAAATTTCATCAACTGATTTACCACTCCAAGGTTGCACACCAGTCAACATCTCCACGATGCTGCATGCAAATCCCCATGAGTCAGTCTCAAATGATATTGGACCTCTAACTTCTGGCTGCCACTGCTCAGGTGCCATGTAGTTTGGAGTACCAAGTCTTCGAGTCATCTCCAAACTCAGCAATGGAATTCCAAGCAGTACATAAGGAATTCCAACATCGCCTAGTATAGCATGGTTATTTTCGTTCAGTAGAAAATTGAAAGGTTTAAGGTTGAGAATTAGGATCTCTTTTGAATGCAGCTCCATTAATCCATGTGCCAGATCAGTTCCATACCTGTGCAATAACAACAAAAACACATGACAATTTCTATTTGACAGGTTATCAGTTATCAAAGGGAAAGAAGCCCATAACAGCTGACTTTTGCACATAATACCAAGTATATGTCACCTTAAAACATCATGCAGTGAGAGCTTTCCACCCTTACGGCGGGACATCTTATCACCAATCGAGCCTTCATAGAACTTCATAACAATGCATAACTGGAAGAACACGTGTAGATTATCAGTAAATTCAGAAAAACTTCTGGCCACTAACTCTAAACTGGAACATCAATATTACCTTTCCACTTATCATGGAGAGACCTTGCATCCTACAAACAGATTCTAATTCTTGACACTTGGAGAACAAATCATCCAACCTACGCAATACAACATTAATGGCATCTTCTTTTATAGGATGCAGCATCTTAACAGCAACCTCATGATACTCTTCATATTCTTCAGTTGCTTGATGTCGAGTTGCTAACCAAACGTCACCAAAGGGACCCCTTCCAATTCTATGTCGAAGCTTAATCTTTGAAGGATCAATCCATGGGCTAATCTGATTGGATGATGCAACGACAGTTGTGAGTTGATCAGAATCATCTCCAACAAGCTCAAAGTCAAAGGATGATGTCACTTGACTAGCAGCAATCTTTCCAGCCATCCCCTATAACCAACAAATATATATATATATATCTCTTTCAGCTGATATTGAACCCAAAATTCTGGTTCTTTTCCTCCTCATGTACAAAACAAAAGTAAGATCCATATGAGGTAAGAGAAACGAGTAAAAATGAGATAAAAGAAAAGCAAAAATATCCAAAAACTCCTTAACTGTATTCACTATTCAGACAGAGTGACAGACCCACTAACAGGGGTTTGTTTCATTCATTCTAAATGCAGGTAAGGCTTCATACCAGTTCATGACATGGGTACCGTCAAACTGACATTTTTACTAGTAAAAGTTAACAGATGCTGAAATTTCGATTGTTTTGATTTTCTTTAGCAGTGGGTAGCATAGCTCATCTATTGCAATGATTTGTTTCAGCTATCAAGCTCAAAGTTCTAAATCCAAGCCACAACTTGACTGCTAATGGAGGCAACAAATCACGATCACAAAATCCTCTTTGTTTACGCCTTTAAAAAAAATCAAACAGATGGTTCACACCTCATAATTTTAACCCTACAACGAAAATAAATATCAAGACTAAAAATATCAACTTCTCATCAAGTTAAAAACAAGAAGGAAAAAAACTCCCCAGAAACCATAACAAACTAACAACTTTATACTGTTTACCAAAAGCCTGTGATTAAAGTTCGTTCCTTTTCACAATCATCCTCAGCAACGTACATCAAGTCACAAATTAGCCAAAAAAAAAAAACACATACAAGGCTTACTTGTACAGTGAAGTAGTAGAATTTGCAACTGAAAATGAAGGGGCGAAAGGTGAAATTTCGACGAATTAAGTGAAGGGTTGAGAGAGCATCAGCCAAGAATGATCACAGCATCATCTGGGGCTGTGAAAAGAACAAAACCCAAAAAGAAAAAAAGGTCCCCAATGTTAATAAATATTCTACTAAAGAAAAAAAAAATTATTCTGACTAAAGAGAGAGAGGAGAAACGAGAAATAAAGAGACCTATTGTTTGAGTGCCCAAGTTAGAGAGTATAAATATCACCATCAGTATATTTTTAAAATGAGTAGAATTTGTTAAAGAAATTAGTTAAGTCCTCATTAGTAGGACTACAATTTAGAAGAAGAAGAGGAAGAAGAAGAAGAACAAGAAAAATTAGGAAACGTGTGAAGGCGTCACCTTTGGGAAGGGGAGTGTATTGGTGTCACCACCAGAGTTATGCTGTTTCGGACCGTATACGTCGTTTATACTCTTAGAATTACATTACTTTCTTGTATTTATACTTATGCTATTTTTCTTTTTCTCTCCCAACAAATTTTCTTTGCAGAGAAAACATCCAACTAGATAGTTTATTGTCACCTCCCACCGGTGATCGAGAAGTCCCAAGTTCGAGTTTCTACTCTGCTGGATTCCTCCGCGCACATATCGTGCTTGGGCTGGGTTGGGGCGCCTGGCCGGGTCGCAGGGGATTAGTCGGGTCCCGTAAGAATTGACCCGAACACCCCTGTGTAGACAAAAAAAAAAAAGATAGTTTATTGTCAAGAAAAATAAAAAACTAAGTAGTTTTCTTTGGTCCCCTTAACATTTGTCTCATATGCTAGGTCCTTGTCGAACTTGACAAATTTTGAGTATTCCTTCGAATATTCAAATCTTTTATATTTGTTCTGAATTCTTTGTATTTTAAGAAGCGAAGAAGTGAAAAGAAAATTTAAATTCAAAACCTCTAATTCTTTGAATTTCGAGATATTATAACTTAATATTGTGCAAATTATACTGCATAAAAATTAAATAAACCAAAGTGAATTATTAGTTACGAAGTGTGACAAAAAAAAAACAATGAGGTTAGCGATATTATTGATAAGATAAGCAAAGTAGTACCAAAAAAAAAAAATGGTACTATATGTCTTTGACCTTGAAATAGTGAATGGTTGCAAATTGAATTGGGTATTTTGGCAATTCATATGATTTCCTTCTTTGTCGGTAAAAATAATTTGCAGTATCTGAATAATAATTAATTCCTTTTTGACAAAAAAAAAGAGAATAATAATTAATTCCTTGACATATAACAAAAAAAAGGGCGTCTGAATTTTTTTGTACGTGCATGCATAAATGGAACAACATAAATTGCATCAAAGTCTTAAACAAAAAATGTGACAAGAAAATATTAAGAGAGTGAGCTAAACTAGTGGTGAAGTTAAAGAAACATGATAAGATTTGAAGGGCGTAAAAGTAAATAGAAACTGAAAGTTCAGACCAACAGGCCCAGTTAGTTTTTACCGTTCTGCTGGCTAGATTTTGCCAATGAAATAAATTAAAAGCTGGCATTGGGTGGAGGACTGCACATAGAGCTCGAACCGAGTATCTCATGTTTGAACTCTGTTCGTTAAGCGATTTGAACAACATTCGTGTTCGTTTGTTAATTTTCGAACTCCAAACCTGTGTTTGTATTCGGTTCATTAAGTAAAGTTTATGTTCGAGATCGAGTTCGTGTTCGGTTCGTTTTATATTAAACGAGCCGTTCACGAACATGCTTGAAATGCTCGAATCCAAATTATTTTAAGCCTTAAATATACCATACAAATCATTAATCATTCTAAAAAATAATTAAAACACTAAGTGACTAAATTCTATTATTCATTAACTATATAACTAATATTAACATAAAAATAACAAATTATACCCTCCAAATATAAAAGTCTAGCCATAAAATTAACCCTCAAATTTGTCAAATGATAATAATACCCATGTTCGTGAACGTTCGTTAAAACTCGCGAACATGCTCGTATTTGCTCGATTATTAATCGAACAAAAAAATTCGTTCGTACTCGATTCGTTTAAGGTTTTGAACGAGTCTTTCATGAACATGAACGTGTCAAAATGAACCGAGTTACCGAATAGTTCGGTTCGTTTAACAGCTCTAACTTCACAGTCAATTACATTGTGTTTCTTGCAATAGCTAATTCTTTCAATAAAAAAAAAAAAAGCAAATTCTAGTGACCGATGCTATCCACATTTTTATTTATTTTTTAAATAAATGTTTGTTTGTGATTTTTTCCTAGTAGAGGAAGGATGAGATTTAAGAAACGAGGAGAAGAAATGATAATCTGAATTCAGGAGCTGGGGTCTCGACCATAACTAATAAATTTAGGCCTTCTCAGCCACTGATCTTCAATACCTAAACGAATAAACCAGTTTTGCTTCTACGTAGAGGGGAACAGAGCAAACATGCATTTCAGAGTACACACTACTAAGTCACTAATGGACAAAAGTAGATAATGGTATTGATTTGCATTAAGTGGTGACAAAATCTAGACAGCTGAATCAAGAAATTCATGTTGTTCATGATGATTCAGATCAATCGCACGCAAAGTTAAACTAAATGCAGAAAGCTAATGAAGCTGAAGAAATGGGACAGCATTAATAATATGATATGCAGGCAGGAAACCGGAAGAGAGCCACCAGAACAAATGCTGAAGAAGTGTGTATTATCCCCAGGAGACACCAAAATTCATAAAGTTGAAAGTCCATCCATTCATAAGCAATCAATGAAAAGGGAGGAATTGTGGACAATCTCATCACTGAGAGAACCAGTATGAGAATCAAGAGCCTTGACAATGGTGTCTACCTTCTGCTCTTGAAAAATTAGCCAAGGCCTTCTTCAACTCTTAGTTTAGTTTTACTTTCTTCTACCTCAGCCAGCTTTTGCTATACTCGCAGCTGAATCTCTTCCTTGCTGAGGCCTTAAATCTGATTTTCTCGACAGCTGATTGACAATTGGATCCTCTTCATTGTTCAAAACAATCCCACAAGATCAGATGAAAAGCACAAAGCTACAAGATAAGGAGGAAAAAAAGTTAATTGACGATTTCTGGGCTTTTAGATTTTTCCTAGGTAATAGTACAAAGTGCTTCTTGTAAATTTTGCAGTATTAACTGGTATTTTCAGTTAGTAGCTTCATTAGAGTTAAAGACCAATATGGTAACTCAGGGAAAACTTGATCATCCTGTTAAGTGGTTTGAATTGAATATACAAGCTGAGAGTTCGAACTAACAAACATAATAATAGCTACCCAAATAACATCACTAGGAAACTAGGACGCAGATAACTGAACAATTTCTTGTACACCATTGAGTGTTGGATAAATGACATTGTAACTGGACCTGCACTAGATGGACAATAGTAGTTTCTAGTTTATTATAATTGCAGTATAAGATCATACAACTTGACTTGAGGATTACTTACAGAGACAGTAAGTGGAGGACGCAAGCTGTGGGCCTGTGGCTGATACAGCTGCATGCTACTGCCTGAACTGGGGGTGTCGACACCATCCATCCTCATCATCCCAAATGAATATCTCAGGGATGTGAGTTATCCTTTGGTAATCTTCAAATGGATTCTTCAGAAATGCATCCAATCTTTCATTGGGATGACACAGATATAGAGATTGGAGATTGGTCAAGTGCTGGATCCCCCGAGGGAACTCCTCCAGGAATTTAAGGTTCGCCATTCCTAGTTCTAGGAGATTAGGCATGGCACCTGCCTCCACACTCAACCATCTCAAACCGCTTAAAGCAAGAATGTTTAACTGCTCAAGCTTCGGAAAGCTTCCAGCCTTGAAACACAAAACCTCTCCTTGGTATGCCTGATTCAGATCCATTGTTTGCAAATTTGGCAAATGCTGAAGGGATTCAAGTGGATCATCAATTAACTCGCTCCAGAGCAACTCTATTGAGGTCAAGCCTTGTAAAGAACATATAAATTTGGGTACCTTTTCTAAACGGCCCCTCAAGCATAACATTTGAAGATTTTCAAGACTTGAACTCAAGGAGCTTTTCATGTAATTTAGATCAATTACCTCATCCTTATGTGATACTTGAACATATAATTGCTCAAGATTGGAGAGCCTCCCAAGAGAGGAGCAGAGCTCCTTTCCATTTTCTCTTCTTAGACTTGTAATGCCCAGCCTCTTCAATTGCTTAAGCTCTCCTATCTCTCTCATCATTGATGCATCATTCGCTTCTATGTAAAATAACCACTCCAGAGAAAGAAGCCTCCCAATGTTGTTTGGAGCTTTAAATCCGTTAAAGCCGTTGATGTCGTATTCATACGTAACATGTTGAAATGCATATGCCACGAGATGGAGGAGTCCTCTTATATGTAGGATCTCCTCAGGTAACTCACTTACAGCAGTGAAAGATAGATCCAGATACTCCAGATTCCGGAGACGTCCAATGGACTTTGGAATGATTTTAACTCT